>NC_133340.1:23599992-23899992 GCF_030506205.2 Paramisgurnus dabryanus | reverse complement strand
ACAGCAATTACAATGGAAACCTCTACTGCCGAACCAGCAACTGGTATCTCAACAACTCTTGCTGGAACATTCAGTACTAGTGAAGCAGTTATCACAACAGCATCTTCCACTTTTGATTCAACCACTCTTTCTTCATCTACATTTGAAAGTTCAACTGTTAATACAGCTGAAACATCCTCAACAATGGGACCCTCAACTGCTAAAATTGATTCAGCTAGAACTTCCACCACTAATGGAGTTGATACCACAACAGCACCACACTCAACAGAGTCTACCTTTTCATCAACTGCTCCCTCTTCAACTCTCTTTGAAAGTTCAACTGTTAGTTTAGCTGAAACATCTTCAACATCATCCTTGGTAACCACAACTAATGCAGCTGAAACATCCACCACTAATGGAGATACCACAACAGCACCACAATCAACAGTATCTAGTTTTCCATCAACTGCTCCGTCGTCAACTCCCATTGAAAGGTCAGCTGTTACTACAGTAACTGCTCCCTCTTCAACTCACTTTAAAAGTTCAACTGTTAGTACAGCTGAAACATCTTCAACAACATCCTTGGTAACCACAACTAATGCCGCTGAAACATCCACCACTAATGGAGTTGGTACCACAACAGCACCACAATCAACAGGGTCTACCTTTTCATCAACTGCTCCCTCTTCAACTCCATTTGGAAGTTCAACTATTAGTACAGCTGAAACATCTTCAACATCATCCTTGGTAACCACAACTAATGCCGCTGAAACATCCACCACTAATGGAGTTGGTACCACAACAGCACCACAATCAACAGGGTCTACCTTTTCATCAACTGCTCCCACTTCAACTCCATTTGGAAGTTCAACTATTAGTACAGCTGAAACATCTTCAACATCATCCTTGGTAACCACAACTAATACCGCTGGAACATCCACCACTAATGGAGTTGGTACCACAACAGCGCCACAATCAACAGGGTCTACTTTTTCATCAACTGCTCCCTCTTCAACTCACTTTAAAAGTTCAACTGTTAGTACAGCTGAAACATCTTCAACATCATCCTTGGTACCCACAACTAATGCAGCTGAAACATCAACCACTAATAGAGATACCACAACAACACCACAATCAACAATGTCTAGTTTTCCATCAACTGCTCCGTCGTCAACTCCCATTGAAAGGTCAGCTGTTACTACAGCTGTAACATCTACAACACCCTCTTCAGTAACAACAACATATGCCACTGGAATATCCACCACTAATAGAGTTGATACCAAAACAGCTCCACACTCAACAGAGTCTACCTTTTCACCAACAGCTCCCTCTTCAACTCACTTTAAAAGTTCAACTGTTAGTACAGCTGAAACATCTTCAACAACATCCTTGGTAACCACAACTAATGCCGCTGAAACATCCACCACTAATGGAGTTGGTACCACAACAGCACCACAATCAACAGGGTCTACCTTTTCATCAACTGCCCCCTCGTCAACTCCCATTGAAAGTTCAGCTGTTACTACAGCTGTAACATCTACAACACCCTCTTCAGTAACAACAACTTATGCCACTGGAACATCCACCACTTATGTAGTTGATACCACAACAGCACCACACTCAACAGTGTCTACCTTTTCATCAACTGCTTCCTCTTCAACTCCATTTGGAAGTTCAACTATTAGTACAGCTGAAACATCTTCAACATCATCCTTGGTAACCACAACTAATACCGCTGGAACATCCACCACTAATGGAGTTGATACCACAACATCACCACAATCAACAGTGTCTAGCTTTCCATCAACTGCTCCCTCGTCAACTCCCATTGGAAGATCAACTGTTACACCAGCTTTAACATCTAAAACATCCACTTCAGTAACCACAACGTATGCCGCTGAAACATCCACCACTAATGGAGTTGGTACCACAACAGCGCCACAATCAACAGGGTCTACCTTTTCATCAGCTGCTCCCTCTTCAACTCACTTTAAAAGTTCAACTGTTAGTACAGCTGAAACATCCTCAACATCATCCTTGGTAACCACAACTAATGCCGCTGGAACATCCACCACTAATGGAGTTGATACCACAACATCAACACAATCAACAGTGTCTAGCTTTCCATCAACTGATCCGTCGTCAACTCCCATTGGAAGTTCAACTGTTACAACAGCGTTAACATCTAAAACATCTTCTTCAGAAACCACAACTTATGCCACTGGAACATTTACCACTAATGTAGTTGATACCACAACAGGATCACACTCAACAGAGTCTACCTTTTCATCATCTGCTCCCTCTTCAACTCCCTTTGGGAGATCAACTGTTGCTACAGCTGAAACAACTTCAACATCATCCTTGGTAACCACAACCAATGCCGCTGGAACATCCACCACTAATGGAGTTGATACCACAACAGCACCACACTCAACAGAGTCCATCTTTTCATCAACTGCTCCCTCTTCAACTCCCTTTGGGAGATCAACTGTTACTACAGCTTTAACATCTAAAACACCCTCTTCAGTAACCACAACTAATGCCGCTGGAACATCCACCACTAATGAAGTTGATACAACAACAGCGGCACAATCAACTGTGTCTACCTTTGCATCAACTGCTCCCTCTTCAACAACCTTTGGGAGTACAGATGAAACATCTACAACACCATCCACAATAACTTATTCCACTGGAACATCCACCATTAATGGAGATGATACCACAACAGTGCCACACTTAACAGGGTCTACCTTTTCATCAACTGCTCCCTCTTCAACTCACTTTAAAAGTTCAACTGTTAGTACAGCTGAAACATCTTCAAAATCATCCTTGGTGACCACAACTAATGCCGCTGAAACATCCACCACTAATGGAGTTGGTACCACAACAGCACCACACTCAACAGGGTCTACCTTTTCATCAACTGCTCCCTCTTCAACTCCCATTGAAAGTTCAGCTGTTACTACAGCTGTAACATCTACAACACCCTCTTCAGTAACCACAACTTATGCCACTGGAACATCCACCACTAATGTAGTTGATACCACAACAGCACCACACTCAACAGTGTCTACCTTTTCATCAACTGCTCCCTCTTCAACTCCATTTGGAAGTTCAACTATTAGTACAGCTGAAACAACTTCAACATCATCCTTGGTAACCACAACCAATGCCGCTGGAACATCCACCACTAATGGAGTTGATACTACAACAGCACCACACTCAACAGAGTCTACCTTTTCATCAACTGCTCCCTCTTCAACTGCCTTTGGAAGATCAACTGTTACTACAGCTGTAACATCTACAACACCCTCTTCAGTAACCACAACCTATGCCACTGGAACATCCACCACTAATGTAGTTGATACCACAACAGCACCACACTCAACAGAGTCTACCTTTTCATCAACTGCTCCCTCTTCAATTCCATTTGGAAGTTCTACTGTTAGTACAGCTGAAACAACTTCAACATCATCCTTGATAACCACAACCAATGCAGCTGGAACATCCACCACTAATGGAGTTGTTACCACAACAGCACCATACTCAACAGGGTCTACCTTTTCATCAACTGCTCCCTCTTCAACTCTCTTTGGAAGAACAACTGTTACTACAGCTGTAACATCTACAACACCCTCTTCAGTAACCACAACTTATGCCACTGGAACATCCACCACTAATGTAGTTGATACCACAACAGCACCACACTCAACAGTGTCTACCTTTTCATCAACTGCTCCCTCTTCAACTCCATTTGGAAGTTCAACTATTAGTACAGCTGAAACAACTTCAACATCATCCTTGGTAACCACAACCAATGCCGCTGGAACATCCACCACTAATGGAGTTGATACTACAACAGCACCACACTCAACAGAGTCTACCTTTTCATCAACTGCTCCCTCTTCAACTGCCTTTGGAAGATCAACTGTTACTACAGCTGTAACATCTACAACACCCTCTTCAGTAACCACAACCTATGCCACTGGAACATCCACCACTAATGTAGTTGATACCACAACAGCACCACACTCAACAGTGTCTACCTTTTCATCAACTGCTCCCTCTTCAATTCCATTTGGAAGTTCTACTGTTAGTACAGCTGAAACAACTTCAACATCATCCTTGATAACCACAACCAATGCAGCTGGAACATCCACCACTAATGGAGTTGATACCACAACAGCACCATACTCAACAGGGTCTACCTTTTCATCAACTGCTCCCTCTTCAACTCTCTTTGGAAGAACAACTGTTACTACAGCTGTAACATCTAAAACACCCTCTTCAGTAACCACAACTAATGCCGCTGGAACATCCACCACTAATGAAGTTGATACCACAACAGCGGCACAATCAACGATGTCTACCTTTGCATCAACGGCTCCTTCTTCAACAACCTTTGGGAGTACAGCTGAAACATCTACAACACCATCCACAATAACCACAACTTATGCCACTGGAACATCCACCATTAATGGAGTTGATTCCACAACAGTGCCACACTTAACAGGGTCTACTTTTTCATCTACTGCTCCCTCTTCAACTGGATTTGAAAGTTCAACTTTTAGGACAGCTGCAACATCTACAACACCACCTTCAATAACCACAACATATTCCACTGGAACATCCACCACTAATGGAGTTGATACCAAAACAGCGGCACAATCAACAGTGTCTACCTTTGCATCAACTTCTCCCTCTTTAACTACCTTTGGTAGTACACCTAAACTATCTACAACCCCATCCATAATAACCACAACTAATGCCGCTGGAATATCCACAGCTAATGGAGTTGATACCACAACAGCACCAAACTTAACAGGGAATACCTTTTCATCAATTGCTCCCTCTTCAACTTTATTTGAAAGTTCAACTGTTACTACAGCTGAAACATCTACAACACCTTCTTCAGCAGCCACAACTTATGCCACTGGAACATCCACCACTAATGGAGTTGATACCACAACAGTGCCACACTTAACAGGGAATAACTTTTCATCAACTGCTCCCTCTTCAACTGGATTTGAAAGTTCAACTTTTACTACAGCTGCAACATCTACAACAGCATCTTCAATCACCACAACCATTGCTGGTGAAACTTCCACCAGTAAAACAGCTGCTACCACCATAGCACCACAATCAACATCGTCTACCTTGACTTCAATTGCCCCCTCTTCAACTCCCTTTGAAAGTTCAACTGTTACAACAGCTGTAACATCTACAACACCCTCTTCAGTAACCACAACTTATGCCACTGGAACATCCACGACTAATGTAGGTGATAACTCAACAGCGCCACAATCAACAGGGTTTACCTTTTCATCAACTGCTCCCTCTTCAACTCACTTTAAAAGTTCAACTGTAAGTTTAGCTGAAACATCTTCAACAACATCCTTGGTAACCACAACTAATGCAGCTGAAACATCCACCACTAATGGAGTTGATACCACAACAGAACCACACTCAACAGAGTCTACCTTTTCATCAACTGCTCCGTCTTCAACTCTCTTTGAAAGTTCAACTGTTACTACAACTGTAACATCTATAACACCCTCTTCAGTAACCACAACTTACGCCACTGGAACATCTACCACTAATGGAGTTGATACCACAACAGTGCCACACGTAACAGGGTCTACCTTTTCATCAACTGCTCCCTCTTCAACTGGATTTGAAAGTTCAACTTTTACTATAGCTGCAACATCTACAACAGCATCTTCAATAACCACAACATATGCCACTGGAACATCCACAACTAATGGAGTTGATACCACAACAGCACCACACTCAACAGAGTCTATCTTTTTATCAACTGCTCCCTCTTCAACTGGATTTAAAAGTTCAACTTTTAGTACAGCTGCAACATCTAAAATACCATCCTCAAAAACCACAACAAATGCAACTGGAACATCCACCACTAATGGAGATGATACCACAACAGCACCACAATTAACAGTGTCTACCTTTGCATCAACTGCTCCCTCTTCAACAGTCTTTGAAAGTTCAACTCTAAGTACAGCTGCAACATTTTCAACATCATCCTCAATTACCCCAACCATTGCTGGTGAAACTTCCACCAGTAAAACAACTGCTACCACCATAGCACCACAATCAACAGTGTCTACCTTGACTTCAATTGCCCCCTCTTCAACTCCCTTTGAAAGTTCAACTGTTACAACAGCTTTAACATCTACAACACCCTCTTCAGTAACCACAACTTATGCCACTGAAACATCCATCACTAATGGAGTTGATACCACAACAGAACCACACTCAACAGAGTCTACCTTTGCATCATCTGCTCCATTTTCAACTCAATTAAAAATTTCAACAGTTAGTTCAGCTGTAACATTTACAACATCCTCTTCAGAAACCACAGAGTATGCCACTGAAACATCCACCACTAATGGAGATGATACAACAACAGCACCACAATCAACAGTGTCTAACTTTGCATCAACTGTTCCCTCTTCAAAAGCCTTTGAAAGTTCAACTGTTACTACAGCTGCAACATCTATAACACCATCCTCAATAACCACAACGTATGGCACTGGAACATCCACCACTAATGGAGTTGATACCACAACAGCACCACAATCAACAGTGTCTCCATTTACATCAACTGCTCCCTCTTCAACAACCTTTGAAGGTTCAACTTTTAGTACAACTGCAACATCTACAACACCATCCTTAATAACCACAACTTATGCCACTGGAACATCTACCACCAATGGAGATGATACTACAACAGCACCACAATCAACAGTGTCTACCTTTGAATCAACTGTTCCCTCTTCAACAACCTTTGAAGGTTCAACTTTTAACACAACTGCAACATCTACAACACAATTTTCAATCACTACAACTTATGCTACTGGAACATCTCCCACTAATGGAGATTATACCTCAACAGCACCACAATCAACAGTGTCCACATTTGGATCAACTGATTTCTCTTCCACAACTGTTGAAAGTTCAACTTTTAATACAGCTGCAACATCTACAACACCATCCTCAATAACCACAACGTATGCCACTGGAACATCCACCATAAATAAAGATGATACAACAACAGGAACACAATCAACAGGGTCTCCTTTTACATCAACTGCTCACTTTTCAACTGCCTTTAAAAGTTCAACTGTTAGTACACCAGCAACATCTACAACACCATCTTCAATCACTACAACTTATGCCACTGGAACATCCACCACTAACGGAGATGATACCTCAACAGCACCACAATCAACAGTGTCTAACTTTGCATCAACAGCTCCTTCTTCAACCTTTCAGAGTTTAACTGTTAATACAGCTGCAACATCTACACCACCAACCTCAATCATCACAACAAATGTGGCTGAAACATCCACCACCAATAGAGGTGAAACCACAACATCCCCACAATTAACAGTCGTTACTGTTGCTTCAACCACTTCTTCATCTGCTTTTAAAAGCACCACAGTTAACACAGCTGGAATAATCACCACACCAACAACTTCAAAAACATCAGGACCCTCAACAGCCAGATTAAGCCACATCACTACTGCAGTGCCACAAACAACAGCAACAACTCATAAGTCAGTAATTCCCCTTTCGTCTTCAACTGTCAGTGCAGCCAAAACATCAATAGCAACAAAAACATCCAACACAACTAAAGCAAATACAACTACTACTGCATCAGTCACAAAATCTAGAACAACAACATCCAACACAACTAAAGCAAATGCAACTACTACTGCATCAGTCACAAAATCTAGAACAACAACATCCAACACAACTAAAGCAAATGCAACTACTACTGCATCAGTCACAAAATCTAGAACAACAACATCCAACACAACTAAAGCAAATGCAACTACTACTACTGCAGCAGCCACAAAACCTAAAACAACAACATCCAACACAACTAAAGCAAATACAACTACTATTGCAGCAGCCACAAAATCTAAAACAACAACATCCAACACAACTAAAGCAAATACAACTACTATTGCAGCAGTCACAAAATCTAAAACAACCACATTCACCATAACTAAAGCAACTACAAGTACTACTGCAGCAGGAGCTCTGGTGTTGACAGAGCTGGAGTTTAGTTCAAATGAAACATTTACAATTGATCTCTCGGATTCAAACTCTGAAGGCTTTAAGGCAAGAGTAAAGCTTCAGAGGGAAACGGTAAGTCGATTTTCGCTTAGTTCATAAGAGAGGTACTGATGAGATCTTACTTAAATAGTTAAAGGATTAGCTCACCCAACATCAACACTCTCATACAAGACAAACCTACCCTTTATCCCATTTTTATAAAATTGTCACTTTATGTCCATATATATCTCCCAACATGCCAAAGCTCATACATCTATCATAAAAGCATCCATCTTTTTTGGGTGAACTATTCCTTTAAAAGAAGGGACAACAATTATCAATTTATAAATGCATATACTTTACATTACCATATTTTTTAGTGACTGTAAATGGTTTTTGTTGCAGCTTGAACCACTCTTTAGAAGAAAGTACCCTTCATCCTTCATAAGATTGATTGTCTTGAGCTTCAGGTAAATACAGAACATTGCAATGTGTGTGTGTGGGGGGGGTATATGTGGTTTACGGTGACATGAATAGTGTATGATGACATGTTTATTATGCTATAAACATGGTTTACGGGGACACCAGGAAGTGAAACATACTAAATAGTACTTTTTAAATAATCTATTTATCAATTTATTTGTAACATGCACAAAAATAATCCTGTATGACACTGTGTAACATATTACAGGGCTGGGTCAATTATCAGTTCAAACCAACTAGCTTTCAACTACACATCCCAACTACCAACCACTCAAGAGATCAAAAATGTTCTCATTAACGCAACAGAAACAGGAGAAGTCAATGTGCTGAAAATAATTCCCAACTCAATTGCAGTCAACACTACAGGTAAATCTTACAGTATTTTCAAACAGATATTAAAGCAAAGTTTCACATTTTCTTAACTGGCTTAACTTGCCCCTTCTTTAAAGGTGTTATTTTAAGAGTTTGTCTTCTGCTTTACAGTACCTCTCTTCATTAAAGTTTTTCTCTATTTGTATTATTCTTGTTTTTACATATAACATTATTAATTAACATATATTTTCTACTCTATTTTATTCTCTATATTAAAATTTTTTTCAATGCAAAGTCTAAAAAGCTGACCAGGTGTATACTGTATACAACTATAAATATGTGAATCTAGATCATAGCCTCCAGAATTACATAAATAAATGATAGTACACACAAAACTAACACTTTATCTGAACTAGCGTATCACTGTATTTGTGAAAGATTTTGTCAATATTGTGTTTTATGTAATTGGCTTGTTTTTATTAGTTACAGTTACAACTGCAGCAACAACTAGAACCACAACTCTTTTGGTTTCAACAACAGCAAATAAAACCACTTCAAGTGGACCCAAGATTGAATTCAGTCTTCTCCAAGCAATATTCATCCTTATTATGTCAAAAATATTAAGACTTTACCTGTAGATTCTTTAATAAACCAAATGTAAGAGTTTAGCGTGATATGGTCTAATGAGTTTAATAGCTACTTTTATTACCTTTACACAGTATTTACAGTTGCAGCATACATTATGCAAATAAGTCTGATATTGTACTTTTCCTCAAGAATATAATTAAAACAATATGTTCATTTAACAGCAGGCTGTTGGAATAATAAGGGAAATTATATCTTAGATTTGAATGCTTTCATTTGGAGGAGAGAAGTAGATCTTTTTTCCTCTCTATTGTGTATTTTCTAATGAAAGCTGTTATTTATCAACTATAATTTTTTCTTTTTTGTGTGCTATTGTTATAAGATATCATATTTTATTTTAATCCATTGAACATATTTATTACATTTGTATAATATATATAACTATATATTAAATAATGCTAAATAATGTGCATTATCTTTATATTAAAACATCTAATAAACTACCATTTGCTTATCTCTCTGATTCTGTAATAAAATTTAAATAGTAGCGCTTCATTATGAGTTAAAACCAGTTGGCATGGTTTTATTGCACTGCAGTCAGATAAACTTCACTTTATCAGGGCACGACAATCAGGATAGCCGATGGCTTGAACGATGCAGTTTTTTGAAGCATTTGCAAATTTAAATATTCGATCAAAGAAGATGAAACAGATTTCAATGCGCTGCTCATGCGCGGTTTAAGAAGATCCAAAGCACGCACCCAGAGAGCCACATCTCAAGACAGCGAGCATATATGCACAAATACACATTTTTGAGCAGACATGTTTACACAAAATTACCTTAAAGTGGCGTAATAATTATGTATATAATTATGTAATAATTATAATAGTTATGTAAATGTTAATAGTTCAAAAAATAAAATGGATGTAACAGTATATTGGATCCATGCATTAGATCTAAATGCGACAGCACCCCAGATATGCCTTAAACTAGTGTTAGTAACAAAGAAAAACAACACTTACTGTACTGTTCTTATCTGTTTCGGTATATAAGGATTAAACTATATATTTCATTTATACAGTAAAAATGATGTAGTACTTTACATTTGATTGCTTTCATTTATTGTCTGTATCGTTAGATTAATGAACAACACTTGTATTTATATGTTCGTTCTGTTGTATTTATTTGTGCTATTGCTCATAATTTGATTATTAGTTCTGATTTTACTAATTATTTTACTACTAGCTACTTGTCTTTAAGAATATTTGAAATTTATAAAGTAGACTAGTATCAATCAAAAATGTGTTTTGAAGAGGAGTGAGTCACACTAAACTATGCGTTGCGTTTATTTAGAAAATGATTTCACAAAATCCAAGCCCAAGAACAGACATTTAATCTGGAAAGGCAAGTTATTCAACTAAACAATGGCACACAGAACAGTAGGCTGAATAGGTATCCGTACATGTTAACGTAACATTAACATTTATTCAGGTAACACAATAGCTTACAGAACATACCTGAGAGGCTGAATAGGCTAAATTAACACGACAAGCCAAATCAAGTTAACCAAGCTCCCGAAGTCATTTCACATCACTTAATCCATTGAATTACATAAATACAGGAGCAGCATAGAGCAGACTCTCGTGGCTGTAGACGGTAATGTTTTTTTGTTATATTAATTAATTTTGACATATAAGTCGCACCTGACCATAAGTCGCAGGACCAGCCAAACTATGAAAAAAGTGTGACGTATAGTCCGGAAAATATGGTAATTTTTAGTGTTATAACCTTATTTATTAAAGTTACATGGGTCAAAAACAAGTGCTTTTTGGGAGGGTCAGTAGCCTGGGTTTCCCCATGCTGCCTTACGTGCAAATGTATTCATGCTGCAAATCTAGCATGGAAACTATGGACCAATTTTGCCCATGAAATAGGGAACCAATCACAGAACGGGAAGGGGGCAGCAAGACGATGATGACGTCTATGCGACAACACTGAAGCAGTTTTGTTTATCCAACACGGCAGCAGACGCAAAGATACCTATCAATGCGGCCTTAGACAGTGTTCTAAGTAGTTTTTGAACGAAGTTTATTTAAAAAAAAGAGCAACTTTTGCCGTTAAATAATTGATGTTTGGATATGGCAAGACATGATAGCCACAAAGTTTAATAGGAACAACCTGCTATGCATCGTCGTCGACTAATTCCATTTAACTTATAAATGGTAACGTTAAGTGGTATTTGTTAATATCATATTGTCATTATGCCTGTACTGTGGTTGTCACAGTGCCACTAAATTGTGTTGCTTTTCAATATCAATATACAGCTACCAGTTTAGTTGCATAGCTTTCAGCTGTGCGCAAAAGTACCGATAAAAGTTGTTTACATTTGAATTTATGTCGCTCTACATACGGCATCTGGTAAAATTGAAACAATTGGCTATGAGCTACGTACAGACGCATTTGATAGACGTTTGTAGCGCCCAATAGACGTCTCTGGGCATTCGTAACCACGCCTCAAATGCGAGAAAATGAGCATGTGGTTCCCAAAAGCTGGGTTATTTATGTTACAATCCAGCATGTTGTGTTTGTCCATAATTTAACCTATGCTGGGTTTTTTTAACCCAAAATTCTGCACTGTTGTTACCCATTGTTGGGTAAAATTTCTGGGTTAATTTATCCCAACAGCTGAATTTATTTCTTTTTGACCTAAGGCTGGGTTGAAAGTAACCCAACATTATTTATCTAGTGAGTGGTCAATAGTAATTTGTCTTTCTATAATATGCTAACTAGAACAGTTTTTCTCAAACATGTCCTGAAGCCCCCCAGCACTACACATTATGGAGGTCTACCTAAAGAAATACACCAGATTAAACTTATCAGCTCATTGTAGCAGCTCGAGGACATGTTTGGGAAACCCTGGATTGTGTTGTCTCTGGTTGGGCCAAAAATAGAAAACAAATACACCCCCTCATACCCGGTAAGACAAAAAACAGGCATCTATTGCTTATGAGGCTTAACGTCATAAAAGTGACTAACAATTATAAAACAGTACACATTTAAGACATCCCTAGTAGCAGTCAATGGACATTCTTTACTGGTATTTTTGACAGAAGGTATTTTCAAACAAGTTCACAGTTGCGAGAATGGCACACAGGTAGAATCCTGCCCCACCCAAATGTCAAAATCCCCAGTGAATATTATGCATTTTAAACTCTAACAAACAAATAAATCTACTTGTGACTGCTGACAGACATTTCACAGAGGGTGTGTATTTAGGTTACTGCTGGTTTTGGAAATATGCTACGCTCTTGCATGTTTTTGTAATGCTGTTTTTGTCACTTTAGGTGAAATCTTTTCAAATCAGACATACAGCTAGAGGAAGACATAATTTTTCTCCTTTTTCATTTATAATTTTCGGGTGATGACTTGCCATAAAAAAATTGTCTTAAGACATAGAGATTTAAAAGATAGATAAGGCCCTTAAAATGACAAATGAAAGTACTTTTTTGGACTTTTGCCTTTGCCAGCGACTTACAGGGCAGTCAATGTACATTAGTTTAGTATGCGTGTTGCCTGCGGCTCATGACCTTCGCACTGCTATTGCAATGCTCTTCCGATTGTACTACAGGAACAATACACTTAACATTTTTAACTCACACCAATATGTGTGATCAAGCCCATGACCTTTCAGTTAATGAAATACTCAAAAATTCTGCCCACATGTTGTTTTTGTACAAACTGAAAAGTTAAAAACTGTAAAAACTAAAAATCTACTTAGTGCAAGGAAAAGTGAAAAGTGTAAACACAATACATAGCTATATTTGTATAGGTTATATTCATAGCCACAATGTCTGCTCCAGACACAAGCATATAGACAAACCCTAATTTTGTTCAAAACCTGCATCAGCTGCAACAATGAAGTCTCAGCAGCACCTACACATCATGACCTTTATACAAGCAGTCTGGTAAAACCTTCACAACACAAATGAAAAGCATTTGAAATGAAAGCCTTCAGCATCATCGAACCGTTCAGCTTTCCCTTGACAATAAAAAAAAAAAATCTTACACACATACACTCTTACAATTAACCTAACTTGGGTTGTTTTGTAACCTAACATTGAGTCAAAGATGGACAAACCCAACATTGGATTATTTTTACTCAACAGGTTGGGTTGTACAATCAACCCAACTCTATGGGTGGATTTTTTTAACCCATCTGTTGGGTAGAACTAACTTTTTGTTAGGTTAAAACAATCCAATGTTTGGTTAATGTGTTTAAAGCTGTACAAATTTTTTTTAAATATCTTCTCTTATTTTTGTGAAATTTTGGTGGTTTAAATTGCTTTTCATTTCATTGTGGTGTCTATAAATATCAAAGCATGCACTCTAAAAAACATTGGGTTGTTTTTCAACCCAACTGCTGGGTTGAGCCAGTTGGATTATGTTCGATTCACTTTTATTTTGGACAGCTTTCTCTTTCTGCTGACCACCCTAAAAGACAAAGAGCTGGTCTAAGGTCCTAAAGCTTTGCTTCTGTCGACCTATAACCGCAGTGCGCGTAAGGGACATAATAAAGCCATGGCTGGGTCTGCCTCCTCCACGGCAGCGCTTGCAGGGTCACCACCTCGTCTCTAAAAGTAGTGGTGGGAACCTTGTGCACATAGCTTGGCCTGGATCTTAGCATTACACTAGAGACAGCAGGTCCAAACTAAAGGCACGATTCATCAACCAAAAATGCATGGAGGTCGGTGGCCAATGCAACGAGAGTCAGAGTCTTAATAAATAGAGGATTGACACTCGCAGACTGCAGAGGCTCAAGGGGAGCGACCTGCAGGGTTTTCAGCCTTATGGGCAGGTCCTAGGGAGGAATAGAGGGAGGGCACGGAGGATTCCGTCTCCGTGCACCTCTTAAAAACCTGACCTACCGTTTATCGGGGTATGGTGTGCGGATATCGCAGCAATCTCTACTTTAATGGTGGAGGGTGACAGCCTACGTCCAAGCGATACTGAAGGAACGAAAGCACGATGCCGATGGGGCATTCTCTGGGGTTTTCTTGATGAATTTACATTGAAGTTTTATTGAAAATGAATGCATGATTTGTCATTTTCAGATTTCACAAGACTTCTGTGTTATTTCCTGACTATGCGGAAAAGCTATCTATAACTTGGGCCTTGCATTTTAAAGACAGAATCCTGCAACTTGCCAGCCAGGAACACCAACAAATCACCTTCAGATACACTTGGGAATAAAAGAGTTGTTTGCTGAGTTTTATGACAATAAAGTTACTAATTTAAACTAAAAATTAATCTCTATTTTTCAATCAGACTGCTTACTGACATTTTGCCAACCCCTGCCTACAAAAGTGAGAAGAAAAACTTAAGTCTCTTATTGAGTAATGGAAGTATTGCACACTTTGCTTTGCTAGCAACCAAAGCAAGTAGGAATAGAGTTAAACTCGTAAAAAAGTACATTTTCCCGCACAAGTTAATGTTTTAGATGGGCAAGTGAGAGACAAGCATTAATTTTGAGCCCTGCATTCGTTATCTGAGTTATTGGCATAGGGTATATTGCAAGGTTATTGAAATAAAACACAGAAATGTATACATTTCATGACACTTAAACTAGATTGTACATTTGTGTGTATGAAATATGAATTGTTTGGTTTTGTATAATAATGCTACATGATGCATGTAGAGTCTTTGTTTGCATTCTAACAAGTATTTTGTCTGTTTTCAACTGGTTGGGACCAACATGGTTGCATTCTTGGGAGAGGCTGAGGTGACAAAACCAATCCCTTTTGTCCTTGGCTTGGAAGATGGGGATCTGTGCCATCAAGCCTTTGTTGTTTTTTGGCAGACAGACACTAAAGCAGTACACCCTACTTGCTGCTGTTGACACGTTTTAAACGTGATAATGTGATAATGTTTTGTTGATCATATGTTGAATGTTTGTGCACCTTTGTGTTGATGTTACATTGCTAAATGTAACTGGTCTGATAGGCCAGTCGTGACATTCTAAAAACAACAAAGGCTTGATGGCACAGATCGCCATCTTCCAAGCCAAGGACAAAAGGGCATGGTTTTGTCACCACAGCCTCTCTCAAGAATGCAACCATGTTGGTCCCAACCTGTTGAAAACAGACAAAACACTTGTTTGAATGCAAGCAAAGACTCTAAATGCATGATGTAGCATTATTATACAAAACCAAACAATTCATATTCATACACACAAATGTACCATCTAGTTTAATTGTCATGAAATGTTTAAATTTCTGTTTTATTTCAATAGCCTTGCAATATACCCTTTCTTCATGCCAATAACTCAGATTCACAGTAATTTCAGATTCTGCCACTTCCCTCTACCTGGCAGTAAGTCCAATTTTCAGGTTTCACAACAACCTGCATGTTTGCCCTTTTTACTTAATAAAGGCAACGCTTTATTCTCATATATTATTATTGTTATTATTATTATATCATCTAACGAATACAGGGCTCAACATTAATGCTTGTCCCAGACAAGTTATTGTTTTAGATGGTCAAGTGAGAAACAATTTTACTTGTCCAAGTTTTAACTCTATTCCTACTTGAAAACCTGTCTACCAACAAAACATGAAATGTAAACCTGTCTACCAACAAAACATGAAATGTTTTAAGTTGCTTGCAAAACAAAGTGTTCAATACTTCCATTACTCAATAAGATACTTGCTGTAAGATTTTTTTCTCACTTTTGTAGACAGGAGTTGGCAAAATTACAGGAAGTAGTGGAAAATCACCATAGGGTTCTGTAGAGATTAATGTTAAATTTAAATTAGTAATTTTATTGTCATAATACTCAGCAAACAACTCTTATATTCCCAAGTGTACCTGGAGGCAGTGTTCGAATTGAAGGGGGTCTGGGGGGGTCCCGGACCTCCTATAAGCCTTAAGGGACCCCCCATAAAGCACAAAAATATAAATTAGGGGGGTCCCCTGGTTTTTATTAAAATTAAAATACTACATGAATTTAAAATTCTCATGTTGCGTGTCACAAAGCGAAACTGTCTTTATTTGTCCCAATTTCGCAATAAACAAATTCAAATGACTTCTGTCTGAAATAAATAAACTCGCAAGTGCGCCTCATGCTGTTTTCTGGAGGAATTGACAGACAAACAGTGGCAAATCTATCCTCTCAGTCTGATGGCTGGTCCACCCAGTCACACAAAATATTTTATTAGGGAAGCAGAAGAAATCACGCTTAAATGATAATAAATGATAGTCTCTTTAATACTTAACACCAGGGCACATAAATTCCACTTGAGCGTGTTTGTGACCAACCCTCATTGACGACAAGCACACATACGCGCGTTTGTGAGCGGCATTGACAAGTACATAAACCCTGTGCGTGTTTGCTGTGATTGTTTTTAATGATAGAGAACACGAACCATTTGATATTTCAGATGAAATAAAACTTATCACTAAGTTAAGCAGATCTTACTTGTAATTGTCATCTATGTGACGCGACAGTCGGCACTCAGCAGCACATCATCATTTCAAATCCGTTTACAAGATGAATTCTCTTGTTATGTTAAATATGAAGTTTACATTGCGTTGTAAAAATGATGAAATTATCTTCATACGTGCTTAATTCATAATGAGAACGTATTAATACAAGCTTTTTATGCTGCTATATTATATAACAAAATAAACAATACATGTCATTTTATATACAAACTATAATTCTATCATGACAAGCACATTATCTGCTTCATGTTGGTCCGGTTTAATTCAGAGGACTCATTGCTTTGGTGTATTCATTTTCATTTTAAGCCTTTAAAAAGTAATTATTTTAGATGCAATTTTGTAATATTTATAGCTTAAATTATCTAATATAATTTTTAAAACATTTAAAATCATTTTGCAGAATTCCGCAGATTTTTCCAAAACATTTTCAGAGATAAAGCAAAAAAGTCCGCATATTTCGTCTGGCCCTGTTTATCGCTGAAATACGCATCATTCAGAAATAAATAACTATATTTATAGAAAGTATCTTTTGCATGTGTTTTTTTAAACCTTGCAAATGTTAACATGCAAGCAATTTTAAACAATTTGAGCGGAAGATGTTAAAGTGGGCTGTTTTATGTGCGCAAAGACAAGGACGCGTCGCGCACGCATACTTAAATGGACGCAACACTCATAAGCGGACGCACGGAGACGCGCGATTCCTAAAGCATGCAAACACAAAATTATTTGGAAATACCACAGTCTTGGCACCTATTCTCATAAAAACATTCAGTTATGTTTTAAAGTAAGTGCAATCAGTTCAGAAAGAAATCAGATGTTTGTGTTGGTCTGAAAGTAGCAGTTCTTATCTGCTTGTGTTTCTGTCATTTATATTAATTAAACAACAGAAAACAAAGGAAAGTCACTTCTGTATCTAAAAACAGATTAATTATTCGATGAAGAAGACAGTGTTATTATTCATTTGATTCTATTTATGTACCTAAATATATCTTACTTTATTTGTAACTTTGTTCTTTTCTATTTTTTTATGCTCCTAATTTCTTAATTTGTTCTTATGTTATTTTCCCACCCCCAGTTTTGCTGATCTGAAAAGTATTCGATCTATGACTCAAAAAACGCCATGTAATCCATTTAACCACTACTATACTGTATAGTAAAATGATGTAATTTAAAAATGAGGTCCACCCTATTTCACCCTTATTCTGTGTAAAATTTCTGCCCTTGCCAGTGTTTCACACTAATTTGAGGGGTAAAAAATGTTTTAGAGTTTGAGTTAAGGGTAATTTGGGGTTTCTTTGATTAAAACCAGGATCAGATGATTACTGATCAAGGACGATCACATCTTACTTTGTGAAATCACAGCGACCCTATGATAAGAGGGTGGGGCTTGGCCAGGGGGTGGGGCTTAGCTAGGGGACCCCCCATAAGCTTTGACATAATTCGAACACTGCCTGGAGGTGATTTGTTGGTGTTCCTGCTTCCTGGCTGGCAAGTTGCAGGATTCTGTCATTAAAATGCAAGGCCCAAGATTCAAATAGCTTCTCCGCCTCAAGGAATAACACAGAGAAATTTTGTGAAATCTGAAAATGACAAATCATGCATTAAGTATTAATAAAACTTCAATAATAATTCATGCAATAATGAACTCTACATGGCCTAGCCTGTCAGTGAACTACGGCTGCGTGTAGTAAATGGTGCTTCATCTGAAAGCTGGTGATGGTGATTTACTACTAAGTTAATTACAGAACCGGCTTTACCGATGAGATGTGCATGACAATTTTATAAAAGTAATCGTGCAACCCTACATACCACTTTTGAAAATGACAGCAAAATAAGCAGAGATTCTTAATAAAAAAATTATTTGATATGTCTCATTGTAATTTCACCAGTTTCTAAAAAGTGTCTAAAAAAATGCAATGTGCTTAAGTGTCTGGCAGTATATCAACTAACTATGATATGAACTTCTAAAACAAACGATTATTTATTTTAAACGTACACGTATGTTATATTAGCTGTTTTAGACCAGATTTCTAAACAGTTAGACTACCATATAATAAATTGCGTTTCTAAAATAATTAAAACAAGCCTTATTTCAGAAATATTTGATAAAACAAAATGTTTAAATATTTTAAAAGCAAGCATAAACATAGTTAAGGTCTACTGGGCATTACAGACTAGCAAACGGAAGCTGACAAAACTAGTTTAATAACAGTCGTGTCATGTGAACCATCATTTTGCATTCTTATGCATTCTTAAATTGTTTAATAGATTAAAACACTGATACAAACCTTGTACCTTCAAATAAATCAAAGATAAGTCGATGAACAACCATTCCTGAGTCCTAAGGTGATAGAAAATTCCTGGGTCTGGTAGCAATTTACCAGTCAACTGCAGATTGTACATATATATTCTCGCCTGAACCAATCTTAAAACGACATTTTCTGAACCAGAGAAAGTAATATTGTGAAACAGCTCTTTGTATCTATTGGCTTTGTCTCAAAATTAACTAACATGTAACCCTAAGAGTTGGGAAACTACCCAACACTGATAAAAACAACCCAATAAAACAACCCAACTGGATCAACCCAGCAGTTGGGTTGAAAAAAACAACCCAACGTTTTATAGAATGTAAGATTTATGAATAGTAAACCTATAAAAGTATTTGACAATCATTTTAAAAGGTAAACCGGTGGTTGTGTGAATGAACAGCTTAGCGTATAGGGAAGAACCAGGATAAAACAACGTGGGACGAAAGTAACAAAGCGATTTTCTCCAAGTCCTAACCCCATTTGCATTCCAAACTACACTAAAAAAGTGTAGTGTTTATAATTTTGTTCAGTGTATGACAGCATCTTTAGCACGCAACCCTTGACTGAGCTGAAAAATATTTGCAATGTAAAACATTTGCTGTAATTATGCAGCTGGTTGCCAGTAACTTACTGTAGAAGATGAAGACTGAAAATGTTTCATGTTCATTTAACTTTGAATAAACTGTTGCCAGTAAATAACATAAATGTAAAATCTACAGTAAGTTACTGGCAGCAAGTTGCTACAGAAATGTTTTACAGTGGGTCAACGTTTTTTCGTGGGTAAGTCCGGAAAGCATTTTTCGAGCATGAAAAATAAATTACTGCTGTAATTTTTTATTTTGTAATTTTTCACATTTCATATTTGCTTAATTGTTAAACTCTTATCAAAGAAAATGCAATTTAATTTAAAATCCCATAATAAATGACTGACAGTTTCTATTTACTTACTAGTGCTGTTTAACTTATTTTGAAACACATTTACTGTAAGACAAACTGAAATCACAGTGTAATGCTATAGCAATCATTTCAATTCATAAACATATCAAAAATAAAGTTACAAAATAAAAAAATGCTATGCATAATTGCTATTATGCTAAACAGGTACTGTACCCTATAGGGCAAATGTATAAAAAAGTACAAAAGATGTAATTCACAATATTTATTGAAAGCTGCCATTTCTTCCTGTAATTAATAATACCATTTGTTTTTTATTTAAAACAGCCAACATGTGATTTCAGCACCAAGTTAAGGTATATCAGTAATTAAGGAAGCAGTTTAAAAAAATAATAGTCTTTCAGTAAAGGGACAACACCCATAAAAACAGGAAATTAAAAACAAATATATGTTAGTGAATTCCACACACTAATGGGAATGTGTTGGTATTAAGTTCCTTATTAGTATTATCACATGCTAGTAGTTTTGACAGCGTGTAAAACAGGTTTGTTTTCTACATTTGGGGGCCTCACATACTCGATAAACATTTGCTCCTCAACCTCATCATGACGGTTTGAAAATCCATTTAGTTAGTTAGGCCTAATCTTTTAGCTCTATGGGGTAATATATTCTTGAGCCATGAATGAGAGCAATGACAAAATCCATCTTAAAATGGTTTTGCTCGACCCCTCATAACAGGCCACAAAGATCCACAATACTATGAAACTGATACGTTCTCATTCTCCCAAAAAAGAATTTGCAAACCGCCTAAACTTTTCTAAGTGCTTCTGTTTGTGTAGCTTGTTTCAATGAAGTAATTTGAGTCAACCTTTTGTACCATTGTGTGCAAAAACTTTAAAAGAGACAAATCTTCGCTTTACTGCTCAGCATTACTTTAATTTGAATTCAGCTTTTTGACTATCGATCTCATTTTGAAGTTTATCGATATAATCTTAAATCAGGTAAATTTGGTTGACTGGATCACTTTAAAAAAAAAAAAATAGCCTGTGCCTATTTACATTTATAACAATGACTAACTGTTTAGTTTGTATGCTTAAGATGATTCATTTACAGTGTACTTACCCAACAAAGCACTGGTAATGACATTTACTTAATATGGGCTAGGTTTAGGGTTAGGTTTTGGGCTGGTACCAAGTACTTATATAGTACTATAAAATTAAGTATGGACAAGATGTTTGTTTAGTCTCATTTGAATAGAAGCTTTAAGCAGGCCTATTTTCTTTTTAGTATTGTAATGTATCATAATACTATTAAAAAAACAAACATTTTGTTCCTATATCTAAATTGATAGAGCATTGTGTTTCCAGTGTTAACAAAAACACTTTAAAAAGTTGAATCAACTTTAAAAAATATATAAAATGAATATTTTCACAAGTGTTTAAATGTTTTAAAGCAGCTTTACCTTAATAAAATTACTTCAATTGGTAACGCCTATAAATCTACTGCCTAAAAGTTTTTTCAACCTAAATTAAAGTTGAAAATGTTTAAACAGTTTAGGTGTTACCAATTGATGTAACCTTTAATTTTTTTCACCTGAAATTTCTACTGAAGTGAGAAAATTTTAGTTGAATAAACTGAATGATTTTAGGCATTACCAAATCATTTTTTACGTTTTTCCTTTTTTTACAGTGAAAAGATAAAAATGTTTATCACCATAAGCTGATTAGGGCAAATGTGATATTATAGTAACAGGTTATTAAATATGTAATTGTGTTGGGGGTTAAGAAAAGTTTTCATAATAAATATTTTTACAGATCTGTTTAGTGTTATTTACAGTAAGAGTCAGGTTAGCAAAAGTGTGACCTTGTTTAGTTTAATATTCAGATATTTCTCTCTTTATGAACATAAAAGCATAATAGACCAGAAAATATCATGTGATTAGATATTGCTAGATTAAATCCATTCAAATATTAGTGATGGGAAAAGATTAATCGCGATTAATCGCATTCAAAATAAAAGAGATTTTTTTGCATAATATATGAGTGTGTGCTGTGTGTAATTATTATGTTTATATAAATACACACACACACACATTCATGTATGTATTTAAGAAACATTTACATGTGTATATATTTATGTATATTTTTATATATTATATATAAATTAATAAAAAATTATAAATAAATGTAAAAATCTGAAATGACTATATGTATGTATGTGTGGTTAAAGATACATAATAATTACACTCAGTAAACACACACATATTATCCAAAAAATCACTTATATTTTGAATGCGATTAATCGCGATTAATCTTTTCCAAGCACTAAGGATTCAACTATTAATAGAGCTTGTATATATCTGCCCAGAAAATCTGTTTACATACTGTGCTAACTGCGTATACTCTTCAATATTTCATGAGATTAAAAGATAAGAGTTTAGATATCTAAGTGCGCCTTTGTTTTATTTATAGACTCAACTGACACTGCTAGTTATACAAAACAGCTCCCCTGGTGTTATGTAACACTTAAACCAGAATAACAATAACAACTAACTTTTACTATTGTACATACAACACAACAGATGAAGTGTGCAGTGCTTTCACAGTGACGGCAGAAAAGACAGGACTACAAAGAGTGAGAGATAAACATGGTCAGTGGTTTCGTTAGCATTGCTGGGTGGAGTGCGTTCTTCGCAGACTGAGACAGACAGGGTGATTGAGCAGTCCGACAGCTTAAAATACAAAAGAGAAACACAGTTCTCCTGAGACTTTCTTTCAGATGGTTGGCAGGGGTGTGAACATATAGTGCAGTTGCGAGATCACAGTATTACCGATGCTCTAACATTTTATTTTGTAATAATGTTACTTATAAATGTTTGTATTCATGCCATTAAACCTAATAATGAAATAGCTTTATTTGTTAAGTCATCATGATGCATTGAGTAACTGTGATGTCCCGGGGCAGGTTAAGATACATTTAATATACAAAAATCAAGTGGTTTATTATTAATAATCTATCATTTTATTCCCATTACAAGTTATACAAATTCAAAAATTTGCTTTTCAAAGAAAGATTAGCAGGTTTCCTCTCACTACTATATAAGAATAGGAAGCAAGCGCATTATTTGTAGCAGTGCTTCCTTCATGATTTATTATGTGATATTTTAGATTCGGTGATGTCACTGATTACACACTGTTCTTTCATTTGAAGATATAGATTTACACATAAATTACACATTATACCCTCAACGTCCTGATAAGAGGTACTTGTTTCACCACATACTTTTAAAGCAGTGCGTCACATAACAATGCACGCCACACCTAATGTCTGTGTCACATGCCTGCGCAGAAACTAGCACATGTCTCTGACCCATATCATACATTTGAAAATTTTTCTTATGCATGACAATGCAGCATTTTTCAAATGTTTTTAACTGATACAAAAACGTCATTGCCTTGCAACAGGTCTAAAAGTGTAACAAGGACATTCACATAAAGATAACAAATAGAGGCATTATTTGCGATCTGTGCTGCTGTGCGTAACAGGCAAGGATCGGTTAAACGTCATGGGCAGAACTATAAATTAAACTATCAACAAAAAAAGCATTAAAAAAATTACCTGTTACAGTCTGTAATCATGCCAGTTCGTCCATATTTTTTCATACATTTGTGATTTCAAATTTACTTAAAATAATATTAATAATAAATTATTACTTAATGTATGGTAATGGACAGCACTGTGATCACTGAGAGGCCAAACATTAAAAAAACATTCACATAATATTCACAAAAATGTTGATTTATGATACAAAGTATTGAATAAAAAAATGAAAAAATATAAAGGTCTAAAACAGGTTGATCCAGGACATTTACAAAATATGAGATTTTAGCAAATAAGCATGCACATGTTTAAACTCTCAACTAATGTAAAGTACTCTGAAGTATGTGTGATGTGTTACTTAACCGTTTTTAAGTAAATTATATGTTGTAAACAGTTATGCAGCGCTAACCTGATGCTAACGTGTTACTAACTGTATGCTTACATGTTATTTTGTAATGTTTATGTATTTGGTAGCCACAAGTTTTTATAGAATATCTGTTGAAAATCAGACGTTGTTTGTTTTCTTAAGTTACAGACGCCGGCCCTGTTGGTTTCTGTTTGTTTATGGGGTTAAACATGGTAAGGTTAAAATCTCTTAGTCTCTGTGTGTGTTGGTGTACTAACCTAACATTAAGTGTACAGAAACTAACACTTAGTGTAATTCCATGGGTAACTTTATTTCGACTGCGTATTTCACTCATAAAACATCAGGCCAATCAGAAGAGATGCTCATGAATATTACTTATTACAGGCCAAAATTACCTGCTCTTAGCAGAACTCATGAAAGAGGAGCTGTAAAAAATATATAGAGATTGTTTTTGGTATTTAAACTGCAAATATATATTCCTAAGGACATCATAACCTAAAATAAAACTCTAGAAAGCTTAGAAATATGGGACCTTTATCACGCAAAGAATATCATATGCCTCAGCACTGAGACATTAGATTGTGCCATGTTAAATGTGCAGTATTCAGGTGCATATAAACCCTGAGGCACAGACAACCTAACCAATCTGGCATTTCCACCTTGTCCAAATCCTTTTTAGCTTAGTCACAATATGTAGATTTTCGCCACTAGTGGTCGCTATTACACAATTACACAATAACAAAGGTGAAGCTTAAAGCTCTACTGTGTACTTTATTGAGTTAATTCTTAACAAAAACCCATGTTTTCTTTCAAAAGTATGTGCTCATTCATGTGTAATTACTTCCCACCCACTAATCAAAGTATTCTCGTTAGTGTAGAATCTGCTATTTAAAATGCATACCGTTGAAGCGCTCTCTGGCTGAATCCATGTTGTGCCTCCATCTTTGAAATACATTCGCCGACGAGGGACATTCCTGAAATTCAAGCTCCGCCTTTCGCGCTTTCTCTCTACACTCACGCTGGCCGATAGCTGAAGCCTCCGGAGGTTGCATGTGTAGGCGGTATACGTCATCAAGACAGTCTTATTTCATATTAACAATTATAAAGCTGACAATTATTCTTAGTTAATTGTAAATTGATGTAATATGCGTATGACTTGTGAATGTAATGCTCAGTTGATTTAAATAAACCAGGCTTGATGACGTATCCAGCCTGTGACCTGCGTAGCTGAATCCTTCGGATTTTACAACAGCCGCACACCGTGATGAACCTGCGATCTAATGCTTTGATTTGAAAGCCTGTTGAAGACATATTCTCGAGGACATTAAAACAAATCGCCAAGGAAGCGAAACGGGGATTTTAAACGACAACGCGACAGGAAAAACATCAAGACCAAAGTCACTATTGGAGTTAGTTTTACAAGAGGGGGCTCAGGGGACACTGAAGTTGCACTTTATATCTTCTCCACAGGTAATTCAGCATATTCGTTTACATCTATACAGACCATTTTGTAAACTTGAAGTTTTATAGTTCCTTGGCTAACTTTAGCATGATTATGCATAACACTTGTTAGTGTAAACACGCATGTGGTTTAATGTGTTCGAACAGCCACACGCCTTCTCTCTGCCCATTTATGTAATCTGAGGTACTGAGATAAATGTTTTTCATCTTTTCTGACCTCTAGCACAAACACACGGTGACAGCCATATTTTTAGCCTTTCATTGATAAAAGCGTCTGATCTGCGCGTCTTTCGTTTCATTTTACAAGCGTGTGAAAGTTGCGCGATCTTTTTTCACCAATATGAGAGAAAGCTCTTACATATACACGGACATGTAACGTTTACTTAAAACATAAGCATTGTACTTTGACATACTATTAGTTTGCGTCCATTTAAACCCGTCATGGTTGCTTTTTGTATGTGATTTTAAGCGGACATATCAATCAGACTTTTTTCATGTTAAACATAAATCTGTGTGCTTTGATGGATCACAGGCAAAGGACATTGCAAATTGTTCATTTTTTTCTCATTGCTTTTGCTTTGTAGCTACTGGAAGCCATGTTAACCTTGGCATGACACGGCCGGGCCACCGTACGAGTTAAAACACGTTCCGAATGGGGGGGGGCTAGAAAGTAATATTCAGTTGCTTGTCATATAGACTTTCACCGCTAGATGGGAGTAGATCCTACACAGTGGAGCTTTAAAGATGTTATGAAGGAGATTGGAAAGATGGAAGATGTTTACGTATGGAATTTGTTAATCATGTTTATGGATGAGGTAATAAATTATTGTTTTTTACCTGTACGTTTGATTATTTTATGCTGTATGATCGGCACTTCGCGTTTGTGCACTCTAGAAACTAAGGATAACACAAGGGATATCAAGTAACTAGAAGGGAACAATAACAAGGGACTTGGATTTTCTTCGGATTTACAAATCTTTAGGAACTTTTGGGATAATGTAAGTACACAGCATTAAATATATCACTGTGCAAGTGGTTTTTAGATATTACAAAAATCTGACATATTTTGGCTTTAAGCGGAACTTCCTCAACTTCGGTATCAAGCAATAAACCATCTCGCATCGTGCCAAAAAAACAAAACTCATACGAGAAGTCAAGTCTCATAGTTCCGTGTAACTCCACCTGTTACAAAATTAACCCGTAATTAGGTTCCTCATATCTTTTATATCCGTGTCTCAATATAGGGTATATTTCACTTATGTATCTTGACGTGTGAAATACTGTGACGTGTTGTAAATAAATTGGAAACTAAACAATTCTTCACTTTTGTCATATAAAAAGTCCTGGCTTGGCTTATTAATACTAATACTACAACTAATAATAATAATCTATTCCCTGACAATGATACACATACAATTAAACATTTTATGAAACCATTAAATATACTTATGCTGGGTACACATCAAAAGATTTTTATATCTTATAAGGTTTTCAAAATATGAAAGACCACAAATATATAGATAAAAAATCCTAGATTTAACCATTTTGCTCCTATAATGCGTGGTGTGCCATGATGTGTCAAAGACAGCACATAAACAGATTTTCAACCAGAGTCTCGACTGTGAACACACGAAATCTCACGGAGATCTCGCAATGTCTCTCGCAGCCAAGCGTGACTTCACAGTAAATAAACATGGCAAACAAAGGGTATAAAGAAATTACAAAATGTGCTTTTGAACATCTCTGATGTCTATCTCACTTTGGACTATGCCTGCTGTGCCATGACTATAGTTGCTATTGTTTCGTCTTCCATCAGCTCACTTTCTGATAGAATATTGTTTAGTTTCACGTGTAAATCACATTTGTCCTCGGTGTCCCCCACACATAAGGATTTCTGATCGGAGCCACCCCGATCGTGAATCGTAAATATTAAACATGTTTAATATTTACCATTCACGATCTGGGTGGCTCTGACGTTCCTCTGATCAGGTTCGGACACTCTTAACATACCTCACACCAAAGGAAAATCTGTTAAAATAATCTGTAGAACCCTCAAGATAATCGGGACATAGGTAGGATTGTTGGAAGAGGGTAAATTGGCCCAAAATCAGCCTGGTTTTCTTTTGGTGTGTACCCAGCATAAAAAAGGGGAAATTGCTGAAAAAACAATAAACTGTAAATACCCCTACAAATAAATTGCCATATATAAGCGTGTGTGTTTATACACTATCCGCCTGTGAAGTGGATCAAAGTTCATCAAAGTTGTCCTGTAGACAAGTAGGTTGAAACAAAGTGTGGTAAAGTTGGTTCAAGAGTGACACCTTGTGGTTACATTACGAAATCGGCATACATGATTTTTTGCAGTAGTTTTTTTTTGCATACTGAAAACCATTGACAAAGCTGTGTTTTTACTACAGTAACCCTGGTCGTTTCCTAAAGGATTTACCTGCTGATTATTTTATGAAGAACAGCTTATGAAATTGAATCAATTGCTTCGAAAAATGATTCACTGTTTCGAAGCGCTCATCTAGTGTTTTTTTGACAGGCTATGTTTTTAATCATACATTTTTTGCTTTATGTGCTTAATGATTATAAAACAGAAGGAAAGAAAGAGAGAAACAAGAAACAAAGAGAGAGAAAGAAAGAAAGAAAGAAAGAAAGAAAGAAAGAAAGAAAGAAAGAAAGAAAGAAAGAATTGGATTATAGCAGGGGTCTCCAACCTTTTTGTGAGCAAGGGCTACCACAATGGATGAAACAATCTGGAGGGCTATTTTTCGATTTAGTCTACTCAATATTTTTTTGTTTTACTTGTTAATTTTATTTAAATTTAGTTGTTGATATGTTTTAGTCTTGTTTAAAATGCTAACATACATAAAAGAAACCAAGCATATATAAAAATATGCAATAAATAAATAATTAATAATACAATTGAGACTATTAATAAAATGTGCTTTGGCAGGCACCTCACAGACTCTGTGCGGGCACCACATTGAAGACCCCTGGATTGTGGGTTGCAGAATATGGTCATGAAGAATAAGGAATCAATATGTGCTTTCTAAGTAGCCTTTTTTATGATTGGTCCATATATAATCTTACAAACACTTGTGTATTAATAGATTTTATACAATGTAAAAAAACTGCAATAGCAGCCAAGTGTTAAAAGCCACATCTGTTCTCACCTGTGAAGTTTCTTTTTCTTGTGTGACATCCTGATTCTGCCCTGACAAACTGTTTCTTGCTCATTCTTGACACATAAAAACAAAAAACCATAAAATTAGTGCAAAATTAAGATCGTTCCTATCAGCATACTTAATTGAATTATTTTATGTAGAATTGGCAGAGTTGAACATGCTGTAAACGCTGTAAAATC
This sequence comes from Paramisgurnus dabryanus, assembly GCF_030506205.2. NCBI lineage: Eukaryota > Metazoa > Chordata > Actinopteri > Cypriniformes > Cobitidae > Paramisgurnus > Paramisgurnus dabryanus. The sequence continues at coordinate 23,871,047 of NC_133340.1, read as the reverse complement.
TCAGTTCAATATTATCTTTATTCTTATTTGAAGGGTTTTGATAACATACTTGTTCAAACAAAAGACGTCATAACAGAGTTAAGGAAAATACACAGAAAATAGGGAACGTTTGTCCAAAGTTATTTTCTGCTTATAATTTCCATCAAAACTTGCTAATTATTCAACAAGAGCAACAACAGACAGTGAAATTTTGTAGTGTTATCAGTCTGAAAGATTATTTTTATGAACTTGCATAATAAAACTGACCCGAGTTCCCCTAAACATTTTAGACAGCTGGGTTTCCATCCAAACGTGAAGAAAAAAAAAAAATGCGAATTAGGTGCGTTTCCATCGAGTTGTTCGAGCAAAGGACGGTGATATTGGTAACCTAGTAACCAACAGTAAACAAACCGAATAATGTGCACAGAAGAAAGAATGCAGCGTTTTTGATGATGACACTAGCAGCGATTGCGATGACGTCGAGCCCCATATATGGTAAAGACAACTCCAACGGAAACAGCTAGACGGTCAGTCACGTGGGTTTCATCACCATTATTCGCATTTACTCATTTTCGCCTAAATTAAAAAAAACCTCAAGCGAGTGTAAAAACTTTTTTGGGAATTATGGGATTTTTAGTCGAAATTTGGCGTTTCCATCCCTCTTTAATGAAGTGATACTTCAAAATGCGATTTATGATCAACTCCCAGTAGTGGCGAACCATCGGATTTTCAAAACGTTTCGAAACAGTTTGCTCGTTTGCTAAAATCACGTGACTTGGCCAGTTTGAAACAAGCTCCGAACCACTGATTCGAAACAAAAGATTCGTTTCGAGGCTTCACGAAGCAGTGTTTCGAAATCGCTAGCTGGGGTTCCATCTAAAATTGAAGCGAATCCTTGTCAAATTTGCAAACAAATGCGAATTAGATGCGTTTCCATCAAGTTGATCGAGCGAATGATGGTTTAGATTGGTAACCTAGTAACTAACAGTAAACAAAACAAATTACGTGGGAAATGGAGATAGGACTGCATGTAGTCACAATGGACAATTTATTAGCAGTGCAGGTTGTAATTTGCTGTGCACAGAATAATGAAATCGCACTGGACTTCAAAGGGGTCAGCTTTTACTGTTTGCCCAGACGTTACACAGTTTGTGTAGGCTACTGCAGATGCGTGCTTCGATGAAGCAAGTTCATCAGACTTACAAATACACGAAAAAGGAAACATATGGTATCATTATACCATTATATATTTTGTTATATCATATTTTCGTAGTTAAATAATCTGTTAAATGCACGGTAAATGTTCTTCCTTCAATCATACGTAAATTTTACCTCAGGAAAATATGTAAACAATAGTATTTCTCCTTGAACATTTCATTTTGATAAACTGGGCAAAGATGTATGCATATTATATAATTATACTTAGATTAAAATACTTATTTTCTATGACGTTTCTTTCAAACACTTACATTAGCTCTTCATACATCAACCGACTGAATGAATTTAAATGCACGCGTTTGTTCAGTCTATCTCCTCTTCGCGCTCAGTGTTGCCAAGTCTCGCGAGACAAATACCTAATCAAAGTTTTAAAAACAAGCTTAATTATTATTTCTTTTTATTAGAGTTATTTATTATTTTTAATCATAATATTGATCAGTAAATGAGCCTAGAACACATTAATCTGAGTATACACTTTACATTACAAAAATCATCAAATTCCAACAAAGCGCGATATGAATCCCCTTTGAGCAAAATAAGACTGGGAAGATGGATAAAGTGAAAAAGACATATAAATATCTGGCTATGTTACAGCTTAATATTTATTACAAGAAGTAACTATTGCAGAGATCCTTAAAATATTTAACTTATTAAAAGTTGGCCTTGTTTAATAATAAAGTAGCAGATGCATAGGTTTAATTTTTTTATTAAAAATATTTATAATTTTTAGTCTACTTGTTTTTTATTATTATATCCTGTTTTCAATACACTACCAATATTTATTTTTAAAATCTCTGTACATCCTAACATAGTTTTTGTCATACTTGTATTGTTCTGTTGGTGGCGATCTATACTAACTATCATTGCCTGGATTACAATGTCACGTTTGCAGGTTAAATCTAATTTAACATTTAAAATTTCAATGTGCTAAATTCTTCACAGATACAAAGCAATGCAAACTGTTTTTCACTGATAAAACTTACCATTTAAAACTTCTCCAATTCTATTTTTTTTTAATTATATTATATTATATTATATTATAATAATAGTTATACAACACAAAAATATAATACAGAAATTTGGTTTGCAAAAAAACACTTATTTTTATACATGAGATATTCTACTAAAAATAAATATTTGCATAATTTCCCACTTAATCACAAAAATGCATATACACATTATGTGTAGGACAAAAAGTTATATATTTGTATACTCTAACAACAGAGTTCCCCCTAATGAAACATTAAACCACTGCAATGTTTTGTTTCCTGTGCTGTTTGCCAGTTTTTACAATGGCATTTTTTGGCTGTCAGGTCCACCTTATCAGACAGGTAAGGATAGGGGATTTACAAGGTGAAAATAAACAATGTGAACAAACAAACAAGGTGATTAGAGAAAACTTCTATGGAATTTACCAGACCTTTACTTTCATATTGAAAAGCAGACTATGACATGAACTTTGGAATGTTTAAGATAAGGCTATATACCAAAACATTAAATTATTTGGTTTAAATAATTATAAACATGTGTTGGATTTATGCAGCACGGTGCAGATCGATGCAAAACCAATTTGTGGTGATGCCATACGACTTATAATGCAGTAAGATTTGCCAAAAATCCCTGCAGTCAATGTGAACAAATGTAACACACCAAAATAAACAGAATAAAATAGTGTACTGTTTGAAATACAGTAGGAAGTCAGTTGGGGTATCGATTATAATATCGATTTGACTCTACAGAAACATTTGGATGAGAAGAAAACTTGAACTAAATCAAATTGGTGATGACACCAATGCTTTATAGTTGATATATTCGACTTTATATTAAAAGTTATGCAATATCAACATTGAAGTAAACCAAAATGGATTCTAACTGAACAGCAATGTTGAGCAAAGTTTAATGATGGGCCTTTTAATGTGTAACATTATTTGTTGAATCACCTTTATTGTTGATTCAGTTCATCTTTGTTAAATTGGTGAGTATAAAGATAAATGCAGATTATATAGATTTGGATTAAACAACTGATCAATTCATTTTGAAAGGCCTTGTTTATTTTTAGGCTACTTCATATACTGTATGTCTAATTATGATGTAGGTCCCCTTTTGCTCTACACACATATTACTCCTGATATCTGCAAAACGTAAAACCATAAAGGGGATGTGAAAACTATACTGTAAAAGTAAAACATATAAAAGTACAGAAATTATTTCTTTAAGGTTTTCCCTTACTTGAAATACAGTAGATTACTGTAAGAAACAAACCCTCATCTTCCCACCAAACACAGCACTTCAAAGAAAGAAACCAGAGCTCAGCACCATAGGCAAACTAACCAAAGTTGGTCACGGAAGATTGAGATCGATGACAGAACACACCTGTAAAAAATTCCCTCGGATTCACCACACCTTTATAGTTCAAAACAAATGTGTTTCCTGCTTCATAGTTTCATTATTGTTTTCATGTATATTTAAATTTGTTTGTATCTTATAAAACAGAGGATTAAACATATACAAGTGATAGTGTTTATTCAGATGAATTGAGACACTGTTTAACAGTCATTTAAGTGTCTGAATTTATGCTGAACTCTTAATTTTTAAACGTTTATTGATCAGTGTATGCCATATTTCATATATAAAATGAGAAATATCATTCTATATTCATGGTGAGAACAGGTTCTATATACACAGGTTTATACACAAGTTAACCCATGCTTTCTCCAGTTTACATAACCTGCATGTTTTTGGACTGAGAGGAAACCAGAGCATCTGGAGTAAATCCACGCTTTCCCAGGATGAACATGCAAACAAAGGACCCAGTCGGGCTCAAACACTGAACCACTGTCCTGCGGCCTGCCCCTGTTTGTTTCAAACAATTAAATTTAGTCCACTGACACTGCAGTTGTGCTGTCTGATGAGATGTACAAGATGCTGAGAATTGCAAAATTCACAAATCTGATTCTCCACATAAAAGAATGATGACATTTAAAATGTGCTATAGCTAGCTTTAACATATTTAACCTTTCCACTAAAAAACAAAATATCTGAATATTGAGGCATAAAATGTCCAGAACTTTAATATTGTACAAAATAGACCACTGTAAAAAGTTGTTTCAAAATATGACCCTGCCGTGCAATCCAAGCTATAAAGTCTCATAATCTAATGATGAGATTAGTTTGACCTTCAATCTTTGACATACGTGATTAAAGATATTACACACTGTAAAAAATTCTTACATTTATTTGTTTAATCAACTCAGATTTACAACTCATTCAACTTACTATTATTTAACTATACCCTCTTAGAAAGGATGTGTTAATTTTTAAGCTTTTAACACATTATGTGTAATTTTAACACATTATGTGTCAATTTCTGTTGATTTTGTTTTAAAATAAAACACAAGTTGTGTTAAAAGTAACACAAAATGTGTTGATTCAATAATAACACAGAGATGGGTGGATTCTGGGACAATGCATTGTGTCACAGTGTCCCAGAATTAACACTAATGTGTTGTTTTTATCACATTCATTCTAAGAGTGTGTATGAAAAAATGGTTTCACACAAATTAGGACCATTTTAAAAAGTATAATGTCCCAGTGACAACTTTTAGTGAAAGAGAAACTGTCAAACTGCTTATTGTTGCAGTAACCAAATATCTCCTTATCGGCAAACACATGACTTAAAAGAAACCAGCTCAGTGCCATAGCCAAACAATATTGATGACATAACACAACTGTAAAACACCCCTGGGAATCACCGAACTTTTGTGACTCAAAAACAAATTCATGTTTGTATTTTGTTTCATAATCATTTTAGAAAAATATAGTATAGTTTACAACAATATTGTATTGTGTTAATTTATTTCAACAAGTTTATAATATTTGGTTATATTACAGCGATCCACGTGTCCAAAGATCAATCAAGTGATACATAGTGGTAATTCAGGTGAATTGGGAGACTTTTTACAGTAATTTGAATGTCAAATAATATTCATAGTAAGTTTGCATGAATTTATCCTAAATTTCAGCTTTTGAAAGTGTCTGCTATATTTCATATATTAAATAATATGTAATCATGTAATTTTGTTTTATGACCTCACTCTAAATTCTGCTGGGTCATTTTGAACCCAATCCTGGGTAAATATTGGACAGAACACATGTTGGGTTATAAATAAACCTATTCTGGGTTAACCTAAGCTTGTTAACCACGAGTTGAAACAACCCAGCAATGCATTGAAACAACACAGCATTGATTTATTTATGAACTCAACATGTCCAATATTTACCCAGGGTTGGGTTAAAAATAACCCAGCAGAATTTAGAGTGATGTTTTCCTAAACATATAATGACATTGAATAATTTGAATAAACATGAAATATATATGTGCATGTGTGATGATAAGTGGGTTTTCGGTGCATAATTCTGGTAAAGTTTGATTTTATGTGAAGATTTCATCATTATTGATGTGAATGTGGTCATTAAATGCTGTTTGTTCAAAAGAAATATATTCAGATTAGCACTAAATTTGTGAAATGCAATCACTTGTATCTGTTTGTTTTTAATTGTACATAACATGTTGATGCGTTTAAAACAGAGAACAGACTGTAAATTTAACTTAAACAGATGGTAAATTTATTGAACCTATACAGTTACAGTTTGTGTACAAATATTCTGACATACATCTTTAAGTTATTTAAAGCAAGAAAGACAAATTACATTAGCATATATTTCCTTTCATATTTGTTTTGCTTTCATTATTGTAAAGTGAAACTAAAAGTGACTTAGTGTGTTTTCCAACACCACCAGTGTAACGGTAACAGAAGTAAAACCTTAACATTATGAAATCAACTTTAAGTGAGAGAAAAAAAAAAGAGAACATTATTGAACAATTATGCATTTAATCATTAATGGAAATAAGAAAACAACAATCAAAGAAAAAAACTTTGACAGCTTCTGCATCTTTTTATCCTCCGGGGCATCTATAGAAGATGACGAATGTGGCTCCATGTTTCACCTGTAGCTCAGCTAGGGTCTGATTTTCCCCCACGGGTTTCCCGTTGTAGACGAGATTCAGGGTTTCTGCTGAGCCTTGTTTCATCTTCACGTACTCCTGCTTCAGTTTCCCTATGGTGTCTATGCTGTTCAGCTTCAAAGGAACGCTGGTGCCTTTGGAACCATCAAAGACAATCACATGTATGGGCCCAGATACTGAAGACTGTGGCTCATTGACCTTGAGGCCGGCATGAATGGTGTTTCTAAGCTCCGAATGGTAGGGAACAGGCAGAACGTCCTTAGGATCTCCTTTAACACACTGCCTGGGTCCATTCCAAAACAAGCATGCATCTAATTGCTAAAGACATTGAAGATATAATGAGGTAGGAAATAAGTAAAACCACATATAATCTTTAATTTATTTTACAATTTGTGTGCTTTAAAACATAAAGCCTATTTTAAGCCATTTAAAAAATTTTAAGATAAATGATTGTCTGGCAATGAAATTTATAAATATATAAAATGTAAAACATTAGTAGCTGAATTTTACCTGTGCCAAGACCTGTGCCATTGTGCATTCGTTGCAGAGCTCTGAAACTGCGCTGTATTGTGCTTACTTTATAGGCCTATGTGAAATAAGAAAATCCCCTGACTTCCCTACAAGCTCCACCTTCTCTCCACGTGACTTTAGACAGTGGTGGAAACTTTTTGAAAAACATACACTCAAAAGCTGTATAAAAAGATAATACTTTCTCAAAGTTTTGGTCAAATGCAAAACTATAGCAATTATACTTGATAACATTTAGTTACAATGCCACATTTAAAAGTGAAAATGCTTTTAAAATGGACATGAATTGACAGGCAGTGTTAAGTGTCATTATTAAATTGAAATAATGCACAAAGTAGTATCTACAATCTTCCCAATGTCCTAATACAAGATGCCATAATTCACTGAACTGAAACCTCACAAATGCTACCGTAAACTACGTTTTAAAAACAACTTGAGTAAGACTGAAAGTAAAAGTTAAAACATCTGGACCAGGTCAATATTGCCATATATGACCAAAATTACCACAATGGAAAGCCCCGTGGTTTTTGCACCTAGAAAAACTATTCTTCCATAAACAAAACCAAAACAATGAGCATGCAGGGACCAGGAAGAAACCAAACTTGAATTACACATACATAAAATATTTATTTTGGAGGAAATTTAACATCATTTACATAAACTTCACACAAGGAAGTAATGTGCCTGATGCTTATGCAAATCAAGACAGCATATCTGCTTTACAAATGTTACTTTAGACACCCAAAAGGGTAACTTCACTACATCTTTGTTTCAAAATGATATACGAAGTAGTGTGCTTAAGAGTCTCTGCCAGAGAGAGGATATCAGCATGTCTTCATAAAGCCATGCGTTCACAGCAAGGTCTATACCAATAACAAGTTTAATCTCTCATCTCTGCACATAAACCTTAGCTGCTCTTTGTTTTCCCCGAGCCTTTCTTGACACTAGGGGGCGTCTTCTGCAGCGCTGAGAGCGTGTCTCTTTTCTCAATCTTCCTCAGCTGTTTCTTCTTCATTCTCTTGATCTTTGCAGTGTTCTTAATCTGAAAGTAAAAAATAAATTATTAAAGAATGACATATAGAAACAAAGACAAATATAATGTGAACGTAAATGCTGTAACAAATGCATTTTTAAAGACGTGTCCTGTATTTACCACTTGCACAATCTCTGCTTTCCTCTCGTTTTCTGCTCGTCTTTTCAGAGTTTCTGCTCTCCGCTTCTTCTTGTCCTGCAAAAACACAAAATTTAGCTGTGATTCTGAAGTTCCCTTGATCTTCAACTAAAGAGCACACAAGAGAAAGACAGCAAAGTCAAATTATGAATATTTATTTAAATAAAATAGTTTGGTTTAACAAAGAGCCAGACAGCAATAAACTCAGGGCATATCCGCACCAGAGCTGCCAAATTCGGACTGGATCAACCCCAGAGTCTACAGTATTGCTATCAAGGCAGTCCCTTTTTATAGAAAATGTAGCCATTTAAACTGTTCTGCTGCTTTTAAACTGTGGAAAATGTATTGTTTTGATCATGCAAGCCTATATGCTATTTATTTTACAACACTGATATTGCAAACCTTCTATACAAACAAGGTACTGTGTATAATGGCCGTTTCACACGGTACGCGGCAAAATCGCCGTGCGGCTTCAGCTTTTCTCTTGTATTTGAAGCGTTTTGTGCAGCATTTAGTGCAAATATGTTTATCTTCAACGGCGCCTGTCATGAAGTACCATATCCGGAGAAGGAATAGGATTTTGGGTGCACGAGCAAGGCGTGTGGACCAACTCCGCTTCACCTCTGTAACCGCCCCCGTTTTGCCGCTTTCCGCACGTCTCCTATTGAAAAAGAACTAAACACTCGCGGTTGCCGCGTACCGTGTGAAACGGCCTTAATCCTCCACTTAGTCTTATTCCCCATTTTAATTTCTCCATTAATACAAACCTGTGCATGTCATTCAAATATACAATGCTAGATTAATCTGAATAATCTTAAACATATTGGCAGGTAAAAATGATATCATCAGTCCTACAATCTCAAATAAAAGGTGCAAGAAGGTACAAATGTTTTAACTGGGGTGGTACCTTTCCAAAAAGTATACTTATGTAGTTAAAAGGGGCATAGTGGTCCCCTCAAAGGTACATAACTTTAACAAAATGGCACACATTAGGACCTTTTTAAAAGGTACCGTCCCGGTTTTGTACCTTTATTTCTGAGAGTATAACTCCAGAAGCTCACCTCTTTTTCTCTGGTCTGTTCATCCTTCAGTTGCTGGTGGTATTGTTTTACCAGTTGCTTCTCCCTCTTGACCTCCATCTTTTTTTCCCATGAGGTACGCAGAGGTTTGTCCCTCAACAGAGCAGAGAACCTAGAAAACAAAGTTACACCTGAAACACTATATATAAACATGTTGCACATAATACACATAAATACGAATAATATAATTTTGCATCATAGAAATGAGTATGGATTATAATGGGAAATATAACGGTCTCTAGTCCGTTTTGTGAATGTTTTGGGTTCTAGTGATGGATGTTATCTGTCAGATGGGAACCAATACAACACCATTAAAAAGCCACTTATTGGAGAAAGACCCAATGGTTTAATGGTATTAGTAATGGAAACATTAGAATTTTGGTACCGTAAAGTTGTTGTTCTTTTAGAATAAATTTCAGCGATAAGACAGCACCTATCAAATATGGTGAAATCACCTTTGCTTGTTACGGTCTTTCCATATTCTTCCAGACTTGGGTTTCCCAAGTGGCATCATTTTAGCTTTCTTCTCACTGGATTCAGAATGAGTCCGTTTTTTGGCTTTTTTCTCGGGGTCAACTGAACCAGTGGACCCTGCCTCTGTGTTACCAACTATATTCTCCTTCTCACTGGTCTGATCAGACCCTTTCACATTCTCACTGTCCAACACTGGTGCCTCACAGACTTGATTTTCCTCCACTGTTGACGCAGTCATTGTGATACACGGGTCAGTTTTTGCATCTGATGTTACTCCATCATCAGGTCTGGATTCGCTCTCGGCTGGATCTTCTCTGATGACGGACTTTCTGGTCCTGCGGACGGGTGTTTTGGTCGCCGGAGCGGCGGATGCTAGCAGCGCCGCCGGCGGACGTATTTTACGGCCGCTCCTCGTGCGGCTGACCACGGGAGGATCCTCTGTTTCTGAATCTCCGCGTACCTCATTGTTTGCGGACGCAGACATACTTTGCGTCAAAAAATATATCAACAATAACAAAATACACGCATGTACACCAGCACACGTGTGTTCCTCATGTACTTCCGCAGACCAAAGAGGAAGAAGAATTGTTGTTGTAGTGGTTAGTGTTGAAGATCGCCACCTATCGGTTGGGATACACATAACAACCTTCATTTTAATTTGAACCTTTTTATTTTTATTTTTTTTAATAAATGAGATTCTTAGTGACATTTTGTATGGAATTGCTGATTTTATCAAATTAATATGTGTATCTTAATCCTATTTTAATATTAAAGTTACATACAATAATGTGGTTTTCATTATTGCGAAAGGAGGGATGACGCTTATTTGATAATAACATAATTTTCTATTAGCTAAATATCATTTAAAGTGATTTAAACATGAAATGAAGGTTTATTGAATTTTCTAAAAACTTGGTCCGGTTCTTAATCCGAAGTTTGCAGCCTCCGGATGTCGCATTTGTAGGCTGCATACGTCACCAAGACTGTCTTATTTCAGAATATTAACAATTACAAAGTTGACTATTTTTCTTAGTTAATCGTAAATTGTTGTAATATGCCAAGATTTGGGAATGTAATACTCAGTTAACTTAAATAAACCAGGCTTGATGACGTATGCAGCCTGCATATGCGACCTCCGGAAGCAAGAAATACGCCTTTGTTTGAGGATTTAGCACTCAATCTATGAACGATTGCTGGACCCTGGCTCTTGTTTTGTTACGTAATGATAAAAATGAAAAAATGTTATTGTTTCTAATTATTAAATTCAATGCGCAAATCAAGGACTAGAAACAAGTTATTATTAAGAAGTGTTTAATATCGCCCCCTAGCGGTTGGGAGACGTAACCGCCGCAATAAATGAGATTTGACTTCCGCACCGCGTCTGATTCAAAAGCACCATGGCTTCTGGTCTAGGACAGATGTTGTTTCTGCTTTTGACCCTTCCAACGATCACGGCAAGTATCTTTGTTTGTTTTTTTTAAAGCATCGTTTAAGCAGAATGCTGGTTACTAACGCATACAGTATCTGTTATGCTCTCTTCGTTACTGTACATCACGTCAAAACAAGGTCTTGCATACTCAGAAAATGTAATAAAGTGTTGTGCAATTCACAGTAATTTAAATGACGTTTTGGTATTAAAAAGTGGATCAAATAAAAATCTCACACCGTGACGTGTGTATTTACAGTTGTGACTCTTGCGTCTTATGACTGTCACGAGGACATCATCGCGCGTCAACCGTTTTGGATACATCAGTGGATCTCAAACTTATTTAAAGCCCCCTGCGATTTCAGAGTCACGTGACATTACAATTTGAGAGTAGTTATCCCAAAAATGATTGAATTGATTATTATTCTGTTTAAATATCTGTGGTGGTAGTGTCAGAAAAAATGCAATACGTTGAAAATAAAAAAGTGAAAATAAATGAAATCCATAATAAACTGACATAAATACAATTTTTTTTATTGTGCATCACCTATACCTTTAACTATTCAAAAAAGAAATTAGTATTTTCAAACCCTATCATCTTCCTCCTTTAGCTTTCCGCAAATCCCACTTTCACCGTGGATTACAATCACAACTGCTTCCTTAAAGATGGAGAGCCGTTCCGCTACATATCCGGCAGCATCCACTACAGCAGGATTCCCAAAGTCTACTGGAAGGACCGGCTGCTGAAGATGTACATGGCAGGATTGAATGCCATCCAGATGTAAGAACAACACTATTGTTTGGGTATCATGCAGTCATATTCAGGGTTCATATAGTCATGAAAAACCTAGAGCTGGAAAGTCTGTGAATAATATACTACTAATTATTCAAATGATGCATTTCTTCAACACAAACAAATGAAAAAAGCATTGTATATTAGTCAAAAGCTTGTTTTTTCCCCGAAATATTTCAATCAAAAGCATTATTTACATTATATGACAGATATGTGCCGTGGAACTTCCACGAGCCGATTCCTGGTCGTTACGACTTCAGCGGAGATCGGGATCTTGAACAATTCCTGCAGCTGTGTCAGGACATCGGCCTGCTGGTCATTATGAGACCGGGTCCATACATCTGTGCAGAGTGGGACATGGTGAGAGACGGTGCTTTGTATGGTATTTATACAGATTTAAAGAAGTGACCTCAGCTGACTCGATGGTTCTTGTTTTAGGGTGGCTTGCCTGCCTGGTTGTTGAAAAAGAAAGATATTGTCCTACGATCATCTGATCCAGGTAAAAATATGAGTTATTGAGTAACCAGAGACAAGGTGAATAAGACTGAGATGGATAAAGCAAATCGTACAGATTGTTACGTATGAAGGGTGGATTAAATTTGTTTCATTGGTCTAGATTACCTGTCAGCAGTGGATAAGTGGATGGGGACGTTGTTGCCAAAATTAAAGCGTTACTTGTACCAGAATGGAGGACCAATCATTACTGTGCAGGTTGGATAACTTTATATACATTACAGACATGCACAAACTTCACTTTTTTTATTTCAGTGCACAATATGTTTTATTCATTATGTTTTATTTGAGTAATCACACGGTTCCTTATTTATCTTGCAAAATTGTGAATTGCAACCAACGGTTAGTCCACAGCTCACTTATCCCTTTCGAAACTCATAGAGAAGCTACGGTAGCCGCCAAAGGACAAACATCTCATCGCCTAAGTCTGAGACAATATAAGGATGAAACGTGCTCCGTGTGAAGCAGTTTGTCCATTTAAGGCTACTGTAGAAACATGACAGTGACTTCCATTTAAGGGGACCCGCAGTCTATGTAGATAGAAGCGGCTCATTCTAAAGTAATAAAGCCAATACAATTTATTATATAAGGTCTTTATACACCACTGATAATATAGTTATGTAGATCATATTGCATTTCTGTCAAGAGATCCTTCTGAAAGTTACACAACGCACCTTTAAAGGGACACTCCACTTTTTTTGAAAATATGCTCATTTTCCTGCCCCCCTAGAATTAAACATTTGATTTTTAATGTTTTGGAATCCATTAAGCAAATACCATTAAGGTAGTACCACTTTAAGCATAGCTTAGCATCACGCTCCAAAATGATATTACGCACCAGCCGAAAATAGTTCCCTTAAAAACTTTCAATAGCAGGGGACTATTTTCAGCCATGTTACGGCAGCAATAAGACCTTATATAATAAATCCAAACTCTTTGGACATTTTTGAGCATGGTCTAATCAGATTTTATATTTAATGAATTATGCTAAGCTATGCTAAAATTGGTACTGCCAGACCCGGAGATCGGCTGAATTAATTCCAAAGCTGTAAAAATCAAATGTTTAACTCTAGGGGAGCTGAAAAATGAGCATATTTTCAAAAAATAGTGGAGTGTCCCTTTTAAGTACTAGTTTTGTACTTTGAACAGAAATGTATGTGATGATGGGAATTGCACCTTTTCTCTATTTTATACGCAGGTAGAGAATGAATATGGCAGTTACTTTACCTGTGATTATAACTACATGCGTCATCTGGCCAAGCTGTTTCGGTCTTATCTGGGGAACGATGTGGTGCTTTTTACCACTGATGGGGCAGGTGTGGGTTATCTGAAGTGTGGGTCCATTCAGAGCGTTTACGCCACTGTTGACTTTGGCCCAGGTCTGTGCATACAATTTCATACAATATTACTAAGCTTTACTCTAAACATTGGTAAACTTTTTAGTCGTATTTCTGAGCAGGTGCCAATGTAACCGCTGCCTTTGAGGCACAGAGACACGCAGAGCCACGCGGCCCTTTGGTACGGAGATAATTCAGTTGATCAAAAATACATAATGTGCTTACAGGATAGTTCACCCAAAAATAAAAATTCTGTCATAATTTACTCGCCCTCATGTTGTTTCAAACCTGTATGAATTTCTTTGTTCTGATGAACACACAGGAAGATATTTTAAGCAATGTTTGTAACCAAACCGTAAGTGTTAGTCAATGGTGCTTTCATGCTAACTACAGGTCTGTAACAACATACGGGGAAATGATAAGCGAATTTTCATTTTTGGGGGGGGTGAACTGTCCCCGTAACATAGAAAAAGTATTAATGAAGTGCATCTGGTTGCAGGTAAACTCAGAATTTTACACGGGCTGGTTGGACCATTGGGGTGCTAAACACTCAGTTGTGTCCACACGGGCTGTGGTCAGGACCCTTAATGAAATTCTGGAAATAGGAGCCAATGTCAACTTGTAATAATGCAAAGTTCTTCTTTTTTCTGTAAGAAATGCACAATACTGTCATATTTTAATTTGTGTAATTCATTGCGTTTGTTATTTTTAAGATACATGTTCATCGGTGGAACTAACTTTGGTTATTGGAATGGTAGGTTTGCATTCACATTATGCATTTGGCACATTTTGATCCGAATCCATTTATATTGACATGATCTTACTCAGTTAATATTAATGATATCAAGGTTATATTATTACAGAATTATCTTTACATTTATGTAGAAAACAAAATCACAAAAAATGATTTTAGCTTGGTAAGGTCACATTTTTATCAGCCAGGGTTTTTACCTATGACCTTCCCAGATAGCATGCAACTATTGAAACAATGTTAAAAATCGTTGATTTGTCAATGTTAATACCATTGAATCAATATCAAGTTTGCACCCTCCATTAATATTGAAAAAAATATTGAAATGTCAACAAATCACCATTATCGTGATCAGTGTTTGCTTAAGTTAGGCCCTTTACTCTTGTTTTTTAATGTTTAGTTTTCTTTGGCTGCTGAAGCAGTGTTTTAAAATACATCTTCTATTGCAAAGAAAACAAAGATCTAATGTTATCAAGTAGTTTAATTCATGTAGATATACCTAAGTTATGCAAAAAATGGATTTTACAGAACTAGTTGGAAACAGTGTCAGGTCTGTTATTTTGAGGATTACAAAAACACATTTAAAAAGTTAAATTTTTGAATCTATCTCTGACATAATGAATCAGTCTATGAATCTCATCAATGGTGACGATCAACAAAAGAAAGCTTCATGCTGCAATGCATGCTGGGTATCATTGTAATACTAAACTAATTTATAACTCCCAGCATGCATTGCAGTTGATCGTTTTATCTGAATTTGTTTGATGATTGTCACCATTGTTGAGATTTGTAGGATGAGTAATGATGTCTGAATGTGTCAGCAATTTTTCTGTTTGTCTTGTCACGGTGTATTTACAAACCAAAACAATTATAAATGTCAAAAATGGATCAACATAATCATGTAAAGCAGCTTAATTTGATATAATCTTGACTTCTTCACAAAAAGCAATCCGTTTCAACTTAACTTTGAAACACATCTTTCTTTTCCAATGCACATGTGTTTCTACATAAACACATACAAACACAAAAAAAAGAAAAGAAAGATTTAACTTAGTGAATAACAAGGACCCACTTAAAGCAAACACTGATCACAATAATGGTGATTTGTTGAAATCTCAATATTTTTTCAATGTTAATGGAGGATGCAAACCTGATATTGATTCAATGCAGTTAACATTGACAAATAAACTGTTTTTAACATTGTTTCAATGGTTTGCATGCTATCTGGGTTGGCATTGCCGAATCAAGCAGTGGCAGACGAGCACATTTTATAAAGCTAAAATTGAATGTGTCCTGATCCACGTTGTTTTTTTTATTGCATTAAAGGTGCCAACTCGCCCTATGCTCCTCAGCCAACCAGCTATGACTATGACGCTCCGCTAACAGAAGCCGGAGATCTCACGGAGAAGTACTTCGCTATAAGAGATGTCATCAAAATGGTACAAAATGATTGTATAGAAATCTTTTAGCAAAGCCCTGTAATGAGGCAAATTAATCGATTGTTGTCATTGAAACAGTACAGAAAGATACCAGAAGGCCTGGTGCCTCCATCAACACCTAAATTGGCATATGGACCAGTGCAAATGAGGAGGGTAAACCACAATTTTTGTTTAGTTTGTCCATGCAACACCTACTTTATCAACAGTATATTGATGTTTAATAAATGTGAATCTTTTCTATTTGATCTTGCAGTTGCAGGCGGTGTCAGAGTCTTTGGATGTGCTATCTTTCTCTGGTCCAGTCAAATCCGTTTACCCACTTACATTTATTGACATGAATCAGGTATGCAAGCGTTTCTACTGAATTGTTATTAACAAACTGCTTTAATTTATTATGATCATTGCTTTATGTTGTGTTTGTGTATTGATTATGGATATTTGATCATTTTGTCAGGCTTTTGGCTTCATGCTGTATCAGACCATGTTACCTGTGGACTGTTTGAAGCCCACCTCGCTGTCATCTCCTCTCAATGGGGTTCACGATCGGGCATATGTATCTATTGATGGGGTGAGCAGCACAATATTTAATATTTTAGCATTAAACCATAGGTGTGTTTGACTTCATGTGGCACTGAGCAGACCAATCAACGTATGACATTGTATAAATATATTAATCAGAGACTAAAACAAATAATAACATTTAAAACAGTCTAACATCTAACTTCTGTCTATTTGGCATCCTTTGATTTTAATTCATTGAATTGTTTAGATTGCTGCTGGTATTTTGGAAAGGAACAAGGTGATGGCAATCAATGTAACGGGAAAAGCCGGGAGTCGTGTGGATGTGCTGGTAGAGAACATGGGCAGAATCAACTACGGCCGAGAAATCAATGACTTCAAGGCAAGAGAATTTCTTTTTATTTTTGAATGAATATATATTAATGTTATTGATGTTATATGCACCTTTCCATTTGACTAATTTATTATTACAACCATCTCTCTGTCCTGTAGGGTCTGGTGTTTAACTTGACTCTTGGATCTGATGTACTGGCTAACTGGACCGTGTTTTCTCTGAGTATAGACGATGCAGTGAGCCAGGGTCTGCTTCCATCATTGAGCCAATCTTTCTCCAGCTCTTCTGCCCCATCCAGCTTCACCACGGCCCCTGCTCCAGCTCTCTCACCGCCAGCATTCTACACTGGCACCTTCAACATCCCTGATGGCATCCCAGACCTGCCGCAGGACACATACATTCAGTTTCCCAACTGGAGGAAGGTAAGACTCCTAACCGCCGCTGTTGGATATATTAAGATTGATTCACAAACGTTAAGTGATCAAAAGCCGAATCAAAACATAGAGGTATTAAACAGATAGGGTCATATATTTTTATTTTAACAATTTCTTTTGTTTCTCATGGTTGATTTATGAAACAATAGTCTTGGATTTTTCATGTTAAATTTATACCAATTCATGTTAATCCGTGCTAGCTTTGTGTTAATCCGTGCTAGCTTTGTGTTAATCCGTGCTAGCTTTGCGTTAATCCGTGCTAGCTTCGTGTAAATCCGTGCTAGCTTCGCGTTAAACCGTGCTAGCTTTGTGTTAAACCGCGTTAGCTTCGTGTTAAACCACGCTAGCTTCGTGCTAAACCCCGCTAGCTTCGTGCTAAACCCCGCTAGCTTCGTGCTAAACCCCGCTAGCTTCGTGCTAAACCCCGCTAGCTTCGTGCTAAACCCCGTTAGCTTCGTGCTAAACCCCGTTAGCTTCGTGCTAAACCCCGTTAGCTAGGGTGACCATACGTGCCATTCTTCCCGGACGCATCCCGTCCAGGATTTTGTGTTCGTCTTTCGGAAGTCGTATTTGTCGACCGCATACGTCATAGAGGATTCTTATTATTGTAACAGAAAAGCAACCGTTACATTTTAAGGTAAGAATGAAACTACGATTGTAAATCTTATGTTTTTAACTGAATGGCATATGCGGTCAACAAATATGACTTCCAGAAGACGCACCGAAATCCTGGACGGGATGCGTCCGGGAAGAATGGTACGTATGGTCACCCTACGTTAGCTTCGTGCTAAACCCCGTTAGCTTCGTGCTAAACCCCGTTAGCTTCGTGCTAAACCCCGTTAGCTTCGTGCTAAACCCCGTTAGCTTCGTGCTAAACCCCGTTAGATTCGTGCTAAACCCCGTTAGATTCGTGCTAAACCCCGTTAGATTCGTGCTAAACCCCGTTAGCTTCGTGCTTAACCCCGTTAGCTTCGTGCTTAACCCCGTTAGCTTCGTGCTAAACCCCGTTAGCTTCGTGCTAAACCGCGCTAGCTTTATGGAAAACCATGTTAGCTTCATGTTAAACCTTGTTAGCTTTATAATAAACCACAGTAGCTTCATGTTAAAGGGTCAAGCATCATGTTAACTTTGTTAGATCCATGGAAAATGGTGTTAGCTTCATGTTAAACCATGCAAGCATCATGTAAACCGTGTTAGACGCACCGAAATCCTGGACGGGATGCGTCCGGGAAGAATGGTACGTATGGTCACCCTACGTTAGCTTCGTGCTAAACCCCGTTAGCTTCGTGCTAAACCCCGTTAGCTTCGTGCTAAACCCCGTTAGCTTCGTGCTAAACCCCGTTAGCTTCGTGCTAAACCCCGTTAGCTTCGTGCTAAACCCCGTTAGCTTCGTGCTAAACCCCGTTAGCTTCGTGCTTAACCCCGTTAGCTTCGTGCTAAACCCCGTTAGCTTCGTGCTAAACCGCGCTAGCTTTATGGAAAACCATGTTAGCTTCATGTTAAACCTTGTTAGCTTTATAATAAACCACAGTAGCTTCATGTTAAAGGGTCAAGCATCATGTTAACTTTGTTAGATCCATGGAAAATGGTGTTAGCTTCATGTTAAATCATGCAAGCATCATGTAAACCGTGTTAGTTGCATGGAAAATTGTTCTAGCTTCATGCTAAACCATGTTAGTTTCATGCTAAATTGTGTAAGCTTTATAATAAATTGCGCTAGCTTCATGTTAAACTGCAGATGCAAACTAGCTTTATAGCTAACTGTGGCATAACACTTGTGGTATGCTTTGTCCTTGTTATATAATTAAATAAATAATAAAAAAGTAAATACATCATGCTAGCTAGCTTCATGTTAAACTGTGCTAGCTTTATGTTAATTAATAAAATCATACATGATATGCAATAATATTTTCATTCTCGATGACTTTTCTCCATCAGGGTCAGGTGTGGATTAACGGTTTTAATGTCGGCCGCTACTGGCCGTCCCGTGGGCCACAGGTGACCCTGTTTGTTCCGGCCCACCTGCTCAGCACCTCCGTCCAAAACAACATAACTGTACTGGAGTTAGAGGCAGCACCCTGTTCACCAGGACCCTGTACAGTGGAGTTTACTGACACTCCCATCATAAATGCCACAGTGAAGTCAGCAGACCAATACATAAGACGACCGTTCAACAAACAAGATCTCCTATGAGTTTCCCAAACACATATCTAACAATAACTCCTGTTTTTACACATTTTAAGAAATCGAAAGATTGCCACAAAGAGCTACAGATGAAATGGAAGTAATCAACGCTGGAATATACTGTATGTTAACTGTGAATGTACAGTAATATAACACTTAGTCTCAAGTTATATCTAGTCATTTGCTTGGGTCATTATGTAATTCGATTCTGTTCTTTGCACTTTTATTTGTATTTTTAATCGCAGGGAAAGTGTTATTAGTGTATTTTATCAAGTGCCTTTATTCAGAATAAGTGACTTGGTTGAACAGCAGGGCTGTTTTATTTGCACAGGTTGACTAATGCACTGTAATATCACAGTGATGTTTTAGATTTATTGTACTTTAAAAGCCATCCAGGAATCCAATGTTATATGTAAATAAATCAGTTGCTGTTTTTTTTTAGGATTAATTTGATTTTTAGTGCTTTATTTCCAAGTTTTCTTGCTTTTATCTCACTCAATGCGGAATGTTGTCAGTAAATTCAGTTTAATTCAACATTATTTCCAGACGCAAGGTCCATTAGTAAAAAAATAAATAAATAAAGACAGTACAATACACGTTAAAAAAGACAATAATACCAATACTTCCTCATAAGAGACTAATATCTTAACACAGTAGTAAGATTTGACTTGACAGTAACAATATAACATCAAATACAACAATACTAAAGGAATTTAATCGATATAAAGTTCGTTTATTTTTTTTAGAATTTATTTTTTTATATTTGTGAATATGAAATTTAGCTAAAAGGCCGATCAGGTTTATTCGTTGATTCTTCAACACACCACAAATTCCAGCGTCGTGCACTGCCGCTGTACTGCTAAGGACGTGCGCGTGCGCGTGCACGCGTAAACGTTACTAACCAATGAAGTCACCGTCAGAGGGGATTGTCCGCAACAGTAAGTGAGCTTTTTTTCACTCAAAAAGAGCTTTAAATGAAACATTTACATGTAATTTGTAGTCAAGTGGATACTTTGTCAGTACACACGTATTTGTACACTCAAAATATTTTATTTTGTGGCGTTTTGTTTATGTCGCTTTTATAAACATACTAACGTTAGCCGCTAACGTTAGCTGTTATGCTAGTCAACACAAACAACGTAAGTGTTATAAAAAGCTGAGTATTAAATTATTGGTTAAATATTTATATAAGTATATTGTCTTTCATAAGTAGCAGGAAATATTGTATAAGTTTAAATAAGTATATGTTGTAATCTTATTCGCTGAAGAAGATCGTCGACCTGATTTAAAACTAAAGTGATATTCAAGGGAGTGGTGAATCAAGATCTTGTGAGTTTTGTTGTTGCTATTTTTATTCAATATGCATCTCTTACTTTTAAACAATTAATGTGTAAAGCATTTAAATGACCATTGTGTATGAAATGGCCTGTATACATAAACTTGCCTTGTAAATAGTTTTGGCTTGATGAGTGATGAAGTGGTTGTCTCATTCCTCTTGGTCTATTTAAAGGGTTTATTAGAAAACATGCTTTTATAATTTGGCACATCCAGAAAAAACAAAGGAAAATAGTCTTTGTGTAGTTCATAGGTGATTTTACTAGTCCTTTAACAAATAGTTGCCACATCCCTGATTTTAAAGCTGTAGCCACACCTTTTGTTTCAGGTGAGACACCTCTCTGCGTCTGGAGAAAAATCCTCTCCATGAGACGGAGATAGACTTCAGCAGATGATGTCTTCACATTGTGAAATTTTTCAGCACTCATAAATTACAGGACTGATGCTATGCCATTTCAGTAATTCAGACTACTCGCTAAACCCATTTGTTAAAAGTTGAGATCATTGTAATTGTTGCCACCCGAAAGCCAACTGTGAAGTCTTCATACATCATCTAAACCATGGTGGACAACCGTTATGCCACAGCGCTGGTCATCGGCTCCGTGCTGAGCCTGCTCGCTTGTATTTATCTCTCTGTCGCCGTGGGAACACCGTACTGGTACCAGTACCACAGCCAGCCGGCCAGCAATGATTTTAACAACGGTTCAGACCTGCAAAGGGCGGTGCAAGACTTTAACGCAGAGGATGTGGATGAGCTGAACTATAGTGACGCTCTCTACAAGCTAAATGGCACGCTGGGGCTCTGGTGGCGTTGTATTTTGGTGCCACAAGATTCACAGTGGTTAAAAATACCTGGTAAGTCATATGATAATTTTTGTTTGGTGGGTTTCATTGGTTTTATTACTGATTATGCACTTATTGTTTTATATGAATATTTTTTTCTCACAAAGCACTGGCCAAGGCCAAGTCATCTTAGATTTGATAAAGTATCCAGCTGTGCTTTGCTACACAGAACACTAAGGTGATTGTGGTAGGCTTAAGGTCAAGAGAAGTAACAAGCAGGGTATACGTCATCTTAGATAAAAAGTATCCAGTGTTACTTTATAAAAGATGGAACGAGACGTGGATGATCTTTGAGTACATGCTGTTGTATTTTCTGATTGTCTGAACTTTGTTGGCTCGAGCGAATAAAGTAATTTTTTTCTTCTGGAACCTTTGTTTTTGAGTTTTTCTTATAAAGAATTAAGCTAAGATTCTTTCCCACTACATTAGAAACAGAGAAATCCATCTCTATCTGTTGTCTTTCCATCCTAAACCTAAATGAAATGAAATCCTGTTTTCTAATTTTAAAGTGCAACTATTTCATTGCTAAAAAACGATGTTATTTTGTGTATTTGGTATAATACAATTTGTTTGTGTGGTTTATGGTTAAAAAAAAACACATTATTTTCCGTACATTTTTGTAACTCCATATATACTGTCTTCCTCAAACGCATTGATTTTGTACAAAACTCATCAATCGGAAAAGCTCTGTGTCCCTGATTGGTCAGCTAATCTGTACGTTGTAATTGGCCTGAATACCTATGACGTCAGCCAGAAATGTGACGCTTCTTATCATGTTTGAAAAAAATGATGACGCCGCCAGTTAACGGTTTCTATGTACATTTTTTGGCAAACATCTCTTGGACTATAACAGGGGTTCTCAAAGTCCGGACTCCGGTCCGGATCCGGACCCGACGGGAACTTGATCCGGACCCGCGTCCACTTCATAGTACAAGTGCATTAATTTCTATGTGATTGATTAAATGTGTGCATTTGCTACTTTACAAATGCATATTAAACTTGTAAACCATTAGTTTAGTTTTTTTCTTTTTAGATTTAAGAGTATTCCTGGTCCGAAAATAAAACGAGTTTTAAAAAAATTTCCTGTGTCACGCTGTAGCCATCACACCCAGATATTATGCACAGCTACTTCATGTACTACGGCTTTTGATCATTAAGTCCTTATCAATCTGAAATCACTGTTGGTTTGAGTCGTTTAGAACATGCATTTGAAAAAGCAACACTCGTCAAACATAATCTTTATACATATTCTTTATTTTCATGAAAATACCTGAAAAGGTTTGAAGAACAGCAATATAAATATATCCTTAAGACATTTCCTGGAGATGCGTGTGTCTAGTTCTTCGTCTGCAGTGCATATTAAGTTTCTGCCCGAGAGCGCCCCCTGGCTTTTGGATGTAGCGGTATTTCACCGTAATTCATTGAGAAACATAGCAAGCATCATCAGCCAATTTATAGGTGCACCCCTAATTTTGGTCAGTGTCTCTGCCTACCAACCACACTTTTTTTTGCCATGGTATATGCATCTGATGGAAAACAAACAGTGCCATTTCTCTCATTAGGTTGCTCTGTATCTTGCACCTGGTTACTTTTGGCATATTTCTTGTGTTTATGTTTAAAAAATGTTTTTACTTTAAATGCAAAATACACTTGTTATGTTTTTCCCAAACTATTTGTGTTGATTTGTTATATAAACAAATGATTTACATAAAGTTATTACTATGCTTGACAATTTTTGTAATAACCATTTTTTCCGGACCTATGAAAATGATGAGAATTCAGATTTGGACCTTTGAATGTAAACTTTGAGAACCCCTGGACTATAACAAACACTCGGATGGTAGGCAACAGTTTAAAAATAATTTCTTCTCGACTGAATAAAGAAAGACATAAATATCTTGGATGATATGGGAGTAAATAATCAGGACTTTTTATATGAAAGTGGAGCAGTCCTTAAAAGATGTGTTTGGTGTCAACTTTTTGTGTGTTTTTTTATTATTGATGCTAACTATTTATATCTTTATCTCTCTGCTCCCTGTCCGGTTCTTGTTTTCTGTAGATCCAACAATGGAGACTAAATGTCAGGCCTTTACTTTGGCCCAGCAGTGGGAAACCAGGTTTAATTCACCTGGACTTGTTAACAGCGAAGAAGATTTACTCCGCACCTGTACGTCCTCGAAACACACACACACACACACATAACAGGCTTCCCACTCTTTTGGGATTTTTAAAATTGTATTTTTTTTTCAGGCCTGTAAAAGTCATTGAAATTTGTATAGCAAATACAGTTTAATCCAGTTATACCCAGCTGTAAAATAAATCCTCTGTTGATAATGCTGCCATTGTGTCTGTTCTCAGACCTGTGGAAGTGTCAGTTCCTGTTGCCGCTGATTTCTGTGGGATTAGTGTTTCTAGCGGCATTGATCGGAGTGTTCGCTTGCCTTTGCCGCAGTATCACACCCACCCTGTTTGTAGGACTTCTTCATCTACTGGCTGGTAAGACATACGTAAACACACAGTAAAAGAGCTGTACAATAATAACAAATGAAGAGCTTAGATGCAAAACCCTCTTTAAGTGCATTTTTATCAGACTCTTAATGGATTCTGCCAACAAACCATTATTTCAGAATGACCTGAGGCTGGGATTAAGCAGATTTTAAAGGGGAAAGTATTTGATGAATGTATAATACGTGCAGAAAGCATTCGGTTAATATCATTATCTAATTTTTGACGGATATGGCATTTAGAGGCTTTTGCTAAAATTCTGATTTTAAGTCGTTGAGAATGTTTTTAAATATGCGACATTGCCTGCAGCTTTAAGATTAAAATTGTCTTCACTTTACAACACCTGAAACCAAATTTGTTTCTTTTGTTTCATCTTGTTTGAGATACATGATCTGCATTTTTGCATCAGTATTTTTATAGCACCCTTAGGAAAGCATAACATTTACCAAAATCAAGCAGTTATTTTATTGCATATCTCGTTTCCAGGCCTGTGTTCCTTGGCTACTGTTTGCTGTTTTCTTGCTGGGGTGCACCTCCTACACGAAAGATTAGAACTGCCCGAGGGAATGGTCAGCTCTCCAGGATGGTCTTTGTTTTTGGCCCTGGTCTCTTCTCCACTGCAGATAATGGCCGCCGCGCTCTTCATATGGGCCGCCAGGAGTCACCGTCAAAACTACACCCGAATGATAGCCTACAGAGTTGCCTAGGCAACAGAGGACCGGCTGTAGCTTTGTGGAAGTGGAGGTACAGTACGCTCCTGCAAGGACACGCCCATGTTTGCTTTAGCAGCTGCTTAACCACTAAACCAGCTGATCTATTTAGAAGAAAACCATAAGGATGCACTCCTCACTAATGCACTCTCATAACATGAAGGATTTTCCTATTTTACAACTGACTTTTAAACCACTTTGATAGACTTGCTGTACTGGATGAGAAACTGAATCACACACGCTTAATACTCATTAAGAGAATAAACACGCAACATTAGTTTTTTGGGGCTTTGCCTTTGCTTAGACAAGTTTTACTTGTTGACGTAACTTGCAGGGTTTGATGTCTTGAATTATCCCAAGTTTATATTTGCATCTGGTTTGAAATCTTTTGTTTGTGGGTTTTACAAACAACAGCCCTGTGTGTTTATATTTACTCCTGTGTTGTAGCTACTCAATATTATTACATTACTACTTTTTACGAAGAGATGGCACATTTGTGCTTTGCAATGGAAGGGTTTGCCTAAATGTTTGTGTCCGCCTAATTCTTAACCACTCAAGCGTCAGCGTTTTCCTAACAAATTGTTGGGCTTATTTATTATTCTGTTATATTTTTTAAGTTTTGCATTTAGTTATGCTGTGTTGTTTATCGTTTATTTTTTTTACTTTGTGAATATATATCTTCACGTAAATTCGTTATTTGTTATTTAGAGTTGTGTGTTTTTTATGGTTCAGGCAGCCATTTGAAACCATCTAAGCTGTGGTTTATACTCTTATTATTTAAGCATTTCGCTGGGTGCACACTGTATGATTTTGCCACAATTTCTTAGATCGAGTTTGCAAATCGAAAAACATTTCTTTTGTCGCGAGGTTTGCACTGCAAAGTATGACATGACAAAAAATCACCCACAGTTTTAATTAGTGATACACTGATATATCTGCAAATAAGTCCTATAGTTATGAACGATGTATCCTGTCAATCAAAAAAGAACAAGAAAATTTAATAAATTTGTGCTCTGTGTATAGAAAATGTAAAGAAACATTACTAGTTCAATATTAATGATCATTATATGAATGAATAACATTCAGACATTTTTTAGAATTTAGTTAATGCAAGTAATATAACCACCAAACTATCGGTATTGGCGGTCTGAATAATCGGTTATTGTATCGGTGAAAAAAATTCACAATGGTGCATCTATACTTTAAAAAATTTATACTGTTATAAATTACGATTTTTGCCACAATATCTTAGATACAGTTTGCGAATCGAAAAAAACATTTATTTTGTCGCAAGTCTTGCACTGCATAGTATGAAAATTCACCTATAGCAAAATGTGACAAAACTGGTGATTCGAACCATCAAGTTTTCCTAGTTAATCTTGAGCGACGTTTAATTCAATTGTGAAGTTTCTGCTATCGGGAATGAGCTTCACCCCTAACATGGTCAAATTAGTTGATTTGTTGATAAATTTTCGTGTGGTTTATTCTGTGAATTGTAATATTTGGGATCAAATTTTGTTTGTGTTTTATTTTGTTCTATAATTTCTATCCCTTCCAAATAATCCTGAAAGACAGCAACAACATATCAGCAATAGAGAGAAGATACCTCACACTGACTCCACCCACTGTGACATCATAATGACTGCATCCAAAACACTTCCAAACGTTTCGCCGTTTTTATACGTTTTTCTAAGCGCTCCTGTCATTTGAACATTTTGCTGGTCACAATAAATAGATTTTCTTTCAAAACGGTGTTGAACTATTCATTGTCATATGTTAATAGTACATAGTCGTGCAATATAAGTCAATTAAAAAATATTTATTTTAAAATGTTATGCATGTGATTTTTTTTGAGAGAGTATTTACATCTGATTTCTTTAGAAATCAATGGAAACATTCTTTTGCTTTGATTTGCATAGACTTTGATTTCAGTCTTGTAGATTTCATTCAGTCTTTCTGTACTTGCACAGTTGGAATTGAAATCAACGTCTTTCTTGCCAAATGAAAGGCGATTCCTTTTTCGTAGTAGGCACATTCGTTAATAAAGAAAGGGTGAAATGTTTCTTCTTCCTCATACTTCACAGTCTCTCCAGAAAATGATAAAAACATGGGGTCACCTTTCTTAAGGAGTCCGAAGTCTCTGTCCTAGAAAATATATAACAAAGAGAGTTAATATGTGACCCTATCCGTGAAATCCAGGCTGAAGTCTCATAATCTGAGGAGTATTAAAGTTTGATTTCAATTTTTGACATAACATTACTTAGTAATTATTAAAGATGTCAAGGTTATATTAACATAGAAGGTTCTTTACAGACAGGGTCATTTCTTATTTAAATCAATTTGACAAACTAGTGCACCCTCCCAAAAAAATAAGAGGTATATCAGCACCTGCAACTGAGGGTGAATGGCTGCGGTCAGCTCCTGTGTCTCAGGATCTCTGGGATAATCAATGCTTTTATGGGGGGTGAAGACTTCAACATCCCCGCCTTCAAATACTGTACCTGTAACCATGAAGATAAAATAAGAAGTCATATTAGTAAAATTATTATGACTGCATATTATATAAAAATAGAAGGAACTTATTTGTACCCGAGTTAAATTTTTTGATCCAGTCCATTGTGACATCAACGCCCTCTTTCATTGCCTCATAAATGTCTGCTCTGATGACCCCGTGCGGCTGCGGCCCGACCTCTATCGCTAGAAGCAGCACATTTTCTCGTCATTTGATCATGCAATTGTGAGTATACAAAAAGGAACAGCACTATAATTATCACAATCACTTACTAAAGCCATGTTTGGACACAGATTCCAAGGAATATGCGGCACTAATGGGAACATCCATCATCACAACTCTCACAGGCACTCTGGTTATCTTTGTCTTAAATGTGCACACGACAACACACATGTCAAAACACACATGCACACAAACACAAAACGCACATTCTACTCAATGCTAAAAGCTTCCTAATGAGGTTTCCCAGAGGAGATCGTAAAAAAACGTTTCATGCTTTAAGACAGGATGGCGTCGGTTGCTCTTGCCTGTAAGTATTTGCAGATGTGCAAGGCCATACAGTCCCTTGTGTTAAGGATGAGGGTCAGACCCATGTTTGAAGTGGTGTTATGGAGGTCACAGATCAGGTCAGTCGCATCTGCAGACTCTTTCGGCCCCAATAGAGCGTTCAGTTCGTGAGCCCGCCGGAGGTCGTATGGGGTGTTGTCTGTAATAGGGGAGCTTAAAGAAAAAATGGTTTTAGAAAAAAAAATATATATACAACTTAGATGCTCCTAATGTCAAAATTATATCATAGATAGACAGATAGACAGACCGAAAGACAAATAACCAGACAGACTGATGGACAGACAGAGAGATAGACTGGCAGATGGATAGACAAACAGACATAGAGATATACAGATAGACAGGCTGATGGATAAACAGACAGAGAGATAGACAGACAGATGATTAACATACAGAGAGAGAGAGAGAGAGACAGGCAGATGGATAGACAAACAGGCAGAGAGATAGACAGGCAGATGGATAGACAAACAGACAGAGAGCCAGACAGGGAGATAGACAGACAGATGGGCAGATGGATAGACAAACAGACAGACAGACAGATGATTAACATACAGAGAGACAGACATACAGACAGAGAGAGACGGATAGACAGGCAGACAGATAAAGGGGCAGAGAGATAGACAGATAAACAGGCAGAGAGATAGATGGATAGACAGGCAGATGGATAGACAAACAGACAGTGAGATAGACAGACAGACAGGGAAATAGACGGGCAGATGGATAGACAAACAAACAGAAAGAAGACAGACAGAAAAAAAACAGACAGGGAGATAGAGAGACAGACAGACAGGGATACAGACTGACAGAAAGAGAGACAGGGAGATGGATAGACGGACAGAGAGATTGACAGATGATTAACATACATATTATTAGACAGACAGACGTAGAGAGAGAGACGGATAGACAGACAGATAAACAGGCAGAGAGATAGACGGATAGACAGGCAGATGGATAGACAGACAGACAGATAAACAGGCAGAGAAATAGACAGACAGACAGACGATAAACGTACATAGAGACAGACAGACAGGGAGATAGACAGACAGACAGACAGACCGATAAACAGGCAGAAAGATAGATAGATGGATAGACAGACAGATGATAAACCGACAGACAGAAAGACGATAAACACATAAATAGACAGGCAGATGGATAGACAAACCAACAGAGAGATAGACTGACATAGAGATGGATAGACAGACAGAGAGAGACTTTGATACTCTTAATCTCACAATAACATAAATAAACCGATGGATGGACAGATGGACAGAAAGTTGGACAGACAGGAAGATAGACGGGCAGATAGACAGAGATAGAGATAGACAGGCAGACATATAAACAGACAAAGAGACAGACAGATAAACAGACAAAGAGATAGAGAGACAGATGGATAGATTGACAGATAAACAGAGAGATAGACAGACAGATGGATAGATTGACAGACAGATGGATAGACAGACAGAGAGATAGACAGGCAGATGGATAACCAGACAGAGAGATAGACAGGCAGATGGATAGACAGACAGATAAACAAATAGAGTGATAGACAGGCAGATGGATAGACAGACAGATAAACAAACAAACAAAGGGAAAGATAGACAGACAGATGATTAACATACAGAGAGACAGACAGACAGGGATAGAGACAGGGAGATGGATAGACAGACGGAGAGAAAGACAGATGATTAACATAAATACAGACAGACAGACAGACAGACAGAGACGGATAAACAGACAGACAGATAAACAGGCAGAGAGATAGACGAATAGACAGGCAGATGGATAGACAGATAAACATGCAGAGAGACAGACAGACAGACAGATGATAAACGTATATAGAGACAGACAGACAGATAAACAGGCAGAGAGATAGACGAATAGACAGGCAGATGGATAGACAGATAAACATGCAGAGAGATAGACAGACAGACAGGCGATAAACCGACAGAGAGACGATAAACGTATATAGAGACAGACAGACAGATAAACAGGCAGAAAGATAGATGGATACACAGGCAGGGAGATAGACAGACAGACGATAAACCGACAGACAGACAGACGATAAACACATAAATAGACAGGCAGATAGATAGACAAACCAAAAGAGAGATAGACTGACATAGAGCTGGATAGACAGACAGAGAGAGACTTTGATACTTCTAATCTCACAATAACATAAATAAACCGATGGATGGACAGATGGATAGAAAGTTGAAGAGACAGGAAGATAGACAGGCAGATGATAAACAGACAGACAGACAGACAGAGATAGACAGGCAGACATATAAACAGACAAAGAGATAGACAGGCAGATGGATAGACAGACAGACGAATAAACAGACAGAGAGATAGACAGACAGATGGATAGATTGACAGACAGATGGATAGACAGACAGAGAGATAGACAGACAGATGGATAGATTGACAGACAGATGGATAGACAGGCAGATGGATAGACAGACAGATAAACAGACAGAGAGATAGACAGACAGATGGATAGATTGACAGACAGATGGATAGACAGGCAGATGGATAGACAGACAGATAAACAGACAGAGAGATAGACTGGCAGATGGATAGACAGACAGACGAATAAACAGACAGAGAGATAGACAGACAGATGGATAGACAGACAGACGAATAAACAGACAGAGAGATAGACAGACGGATAGATTGACAGACAGATGGATAGACAGACAGAGAGATAGACAGACAGACAGACAGATGGATAGACAGACAGAGAGACAGACAGGCAGATGGATAGATAGATAGACAGACAGATAAACAAACAGAGAGATAGACAGGCAGAAGGATAGACAGACAGATAAACAAACAAAGGGAAAGATAGACAGACAGGAAGATAGAAGGGCAGCTGGATAGACAAAAACGGATAGAGAGAGAGATAGACAGGCAGATGGATAGACAGACAGACGAATAAACAGACAGAGAGATAGACAGACAGATGGATAGATTGACAGGCAGATGGATAGACAGACAGAGAGATAGACAGACAGATGGATAGACAGACAGAGAGACAGACAGGCAGATGGATAGATAGACAGACAGATAAACAAACAGAGAGATAGACAGGCAGAAGGATAGACAGACAGATAAACAAACAAAGGGAAAGATAGACAGACAGGAAGATAGAAGGGCAGCTGGATAGACAAAAAAACGGATAGAGAGAGAGATAGACAGGCAGATGGATAGACAGACAGACGAATAAACAGACAGAGAGATAGACAGACAGATGGATAGATTGACAGGCAGATGGATAGACAGACAGAGAGATAGACAGACAGATGGATAGACAGACAGAGAGACAGACAGGCAGATGGATAGATAGACAGACAGAAAAACAAACAGAGAGATAGACAGGCAGAAGGATAGACAGACAGATAAACAAACAAAGGGAAAGATAGACAGACAGGAAGATAGAAGGGCAGCTGGATAGACAAAAAAACGGATAGAGAGAGAGATAGACAGGCAGATGGATAGACAGACAGACAAATAAACAGACAGAGAGATAGACAGACAGATGGATAGATTGACAGGCAGATGGATAGACAGACAGAGAGATAGACAGACAGATGGATAGACAGACAGAGAGACAGACAGGCAGATGGATAGATAGACAGACAGATAAACAAACAGAGAGATAGACAGGCAGAAGGATAGACAGACAGATAAACAAACAAAGGGAAAGATAGACAGACAGGAAGATAGAAGGGCAGCTGGATAGACAAAAAACGGATAGAGATAGACATACAGATAAATAGACAGACGGGCAGACAGAAAGGTAGACAGACGGAGAAATAGACAAGCAGACTAGATAGTTAGGTAAATTATAAGACTTAAGCCTGGATTTCACACATAGTACATATGTGGTTAATTTTTTCTATATGACCTATAGTTCATAATTTTATTTCTCACCTCAATATGTCGTTGCTGAAGCAGCGGTTCATGTCTGTCTCGATGTATCTCCTGCACTCTTTCACGGCCCGTGGGTTTGCTATTACTGTTGTGACGGGAACGGGCCACACGCTGTCCCCCATCTGTTTCCTCTTTCGTTCCATCTCTCGCACCAGGTACACCCCTGAAAGCTCATTGCCGTGGGTACCACCACACACAGCAACACGTCCCAACGCAGGCAAAAAAGTAGACACCATCTACAGCAGACAAAATAACATGATGTGTTTTCAAAGGCCAATGTCACAACATCATTTCAGGTACATCATGTTTGTAGTAGTTTTGTCGAAAAACTGGTAAATGAATCATTTTAAAAGTTACATAAAACTGTTGTTATGCAGTAGACAACAGTTAATAGATAACAAACCAATCATTGATGTGTCACAAAGAGAGTCAAAAGTACAAGGGACTTAAAGTCATTCATTGTGCGTAGCTTGCACAATAGTTATATAATGCATATAGTATATAAATAGATATCTCAAATAGTAGCCAAACAAACAGATCATAGTTTTTTTAAAGCACCACATAGACATGGAGAAATGGTTTGTTTGTACTGTTACGTTCCCTGCAAACTTCCTCAAATCTTCTTTGTCAGATGGTTTGGTTCCCTAAAAACCTTTAGCATCTATAAAGTTTTTACAGATTATAAAACATAGGAAGGAAGAACCGTTTTAAGCACCTCTATTTATAAAGTTATGAGAAAATGAAAGTAAAAAGCATTGTTTTATATATAGTGTCTAAGCAAGGACTGCAAAGAAACCTCTTACCTTTGTGTTTAGGGCAGCCGGAAAGTTGTTGCACTGCTCCCGCAAGGCGCTTTACATCTAATCCTGTTTGTGAGTAAAGTTGCACAAGACCTTTGAACACATGCATGCATGCAGGTGCCTCCCATATAACCAGAAGAGACTCGCTACTCATACATAAACAAATAACATGTAAAGCAGTGCCTTACCTCTTCTCCAATGATAACTGTCTCTCTTCTCTACGCATCACCACTGGATCATCTATCACAAATCTCACTTCCACCAGCCATGAAGCCATCCCATGAAGCATTTGCTGACTCATACGTGCGCTATGATTGAGGGCGTGGAGAAAGAGGAAACAAGAAACGGAAAAGAAACAGATAGGGGGAGGAGAAACAGCAATGCAGTTCAAAGGAGCTCCATATAGTTCAGTATGGGGTTGTAAACCGTGCTGTGTGTGCATTGCTTTGCCAATTAGTTCAAACCTTTAAACCGGTATTTCTGCTCAGGTTTCCTCCTGAGGGTGGAAACGGGATTTGAAGTGAGGGTCTGGTTGCCTTAAAAAACAAGTAAGACCTGTTTGAGTCCAGCTGTTATGGCTTAGTGACTTTAAAAGTGATAAAAGAGTCAGCTTTTAAGTCATCAAACTTTGATGTTCTCATAGATTGTTTCAGCAGGGTCACGTTTAAAAGGGGCTGTTTCTTGTCCTGAAAAACTTTGGGGTGGACTACCAAGCAGGCCCAGCTCCAGATACGAGATGAAAGGTGGGCCAAGTGATATTCCAGGTGGGCCGGTCAGATTGGGGGGGGGGGGGGCTTAATCTCACATGTCAATAGTTTTAATATTATATCTAGGACAATTGTTAAGGTTGATTGTATTGTTGTGTTTGTGTTTTCTTCATTTTTAATATTTTTTTTACATATTTTGGAACTATTTAGTAACTTTTTATATATAAAAATAGTTAAAATGTTTATTTTTACATTATCTCTTTTTGCATTTGTAGCCTAATTTTTTTGACCCCTTAACAGATCAAGATGTATCAATTGAGTAACTTTAAATTTGATTAAAAAAAAGTGACAGTTCTTTTAAAATAACTATTTACATCAACTAAAACAAACTTGTTACAAACAAAAAAATTTACATTTTATCTGAAATGCTGTTTTTCTTGAGAATTATTCTTATGTCTGTTAATATAGTAGAACATTACAGATTTGTGGCCAAAATATTGCCTGCTATTATGTGGTGTGGGCCAGGGTGAGCCAAGCCTCTGATTGGGTGGGCCAAGCCTCTGATTGGGTGGGCCAAGCCTCTGATTGGGGGGGGCAAGCCTCTGATTGGGTGGGCCATGCCCACTCTGGCCCCCCGTGGAGCTGGCCTGCCTGTAAGTAATACACCCCAAAGTCTGTATTGTACTGTATATGAAAATTGTATAGGACTTTTTCTACTTAAATGTAGCTTGGGCAAAATGTTAAATGCTCACCCATGTATATGGACTATAAAAAGTGAAATTGGGTGAAAAATTTAAGGTGAAGTAGTTAACAACTTTTACTTTTACATTTCACTTTTATGTTGCTTTGGACAAAAAGTCTCCTGAGTGAAACACAAATGTTTCAATTTGGCCAGTAAACAACCCAATAAAACAGTACATGAAGACACTAAACCCACTTATAAATGCATTGCAACATCACTCTGTACACTTTTGGGGCCAAATCTGGCACACAAAGAAGTTATTTTTGCAAGAATTGCATAATTATATTCATCACAATAAAAACGCACTGAGTCACATGCCTTAAACAGACATTGCGCAACATTTCCCAACAAAACACTTTCTTTCCCAGGCATATATCAGATGTCATACTCTGGTGCCATCTGCTGGACTTTACATTTCATGTAATCTGAATTCTCATTATATACTGTAAGTTTAAAACAAGTACTTTATGTTACTTAAAGTTAGATTGTTTTTTTATGTTACAATATGTGACCCTGTCTGTGAGATTCAGGTTCAAGTTGCATAATCTACTGTAATTCTGAGAATAAGAGAAATCAATTACTGATTTCAATTTTTGACATGCAATGTCTTCCTCAGTCAATATTAAAGATACCAAGGTTATATGTTCACAGATTGTTCTTTACATTATGTAAGATGAATTTATGTAGAAAACAGTAAATCATAAAAAATGACTTTAGGTGGGTTTTACAGACCCAGGGTCATATGCATGGGCATAAATGGGTTCTGGCTAGAGGGGATACAGCTACGGCCAAATCTCGCTAGATGTTGGGTTTCGGGTTGGGTAACTTAAGGGTATAGCATTTGGATGAAAAACAACACTTCTGGCTAGATAGGATAAAGCTACGACCTATCCAGTGAAATGTTGGGTTAAAAGTTAGGTTTGGGGTAAGAATAGTATGAAAACAACCCTAATCTGGCGAGATTTCACAAGATTTTGGCCGTAGCGGTATCCATTCTTACAACAAACCGTAAATGATAGGATTCTCTGCTCTCAAACGCTGGGGGCGTGTCCGCTGTTGGCACTGAAACCACGCCCACTGACACGCCCACTGGTGGCTCCAGTGCACCATAGGCCCTTTCACAAATGGCACACTCCAGACTTGTGGACTTCTTCAGAGTCCACACTTTGATGACATCATGTAGTGCAGACCCTTGGGGACCCTTGATGCGAGTCCACGAGAACGCACAGGTGTCTGATTTTGGGACAGACCGAGCATCAGGCCGGAAATAGGAACCAAAGTGGTGTGAACTCCTCTATCTGTCTTCTGATAGACATTGGCCCTGTCCCAAATGGCGCACTTCATGTTGACTTTATTTTTATATTTTTTCGTTTGGGTACGTAAGGTCTTTATTTTGAGTGGATATTGAGTTTAATGTTTGTTTTTTTAATATTCCTATTCAAATGGAAGTTTAGTCTATGAAGTCGTGTTGGTTTTGAGGGGTTTTACAGGCTGTTATTTGTTCATCATTTATGGTCTTCTTTTTTCCTCAATGTTCTTCAGTGGCGCAGCCAGGGGCGTTGCACAAGAATTCGGGCCCTATGCATAGGCAGTCCTGATGGGCCCCCATGCTCCACCCCCATAATATATTCTAGACTTTTCAAGGGCCCTCTCTTCCTTTTGGGCCCTGGTAATCAGTACTGGTTTTACCCCCAGTCCGACTCCCCTGAACGCAGCAACCGTTTTGAAGTGATTTGGGCCGAACAGCTTAAAGTGTGCGATTTTGATTTGTGTGTGGGCTGTTTTTGAAAGGCCAGAGTTTACACTGTAAAAAAAAAATCCGTAAAAAAACGGTAAATCTCTGGCAGCAAAGTCGCCAGAGAAATTCAGTTTTTCAAAATTACATACAAAAACCGTAAAAATACAGAGAATCTTTTACAGTCCTAATTCATTAAATTACAGAATATTACTGTTAATAATTGTTTACAGATAAATTATGTGAAAATACATGAAATACAACTACTTTTCAGGTCAATCCCTGTAAATATACGGCTTTTATTAGTTATTTTATTAAATTGCTCTGTATTTATACAGTAATATTATTTTAAAATACAGTTTATCTTTGTAAAATAACTAAAAAACACCTGTATAAAAACGTATTAAGTATGTGAAAATACATGCGTGACGTCATGACTGCTTGAGCTCTGTAGCTCTCCAAATAATCCTGAACTCAGAAATTAGGAAAAAAGGTTTAACAGTATAACTCCACAAATCAGTACTGCACAGTTCACAGTCGTGGACTTTAACAAATAATAATATATTGCAGACTATTTCTGTCAAATCGGAGGTCTTGTATGTTTCAGAACACCAAATGGCATCATCGAATTGACCCTGTACCTGATCATCTCGCCACGAGTACCATTCAATCTTTCAATTGCCTGTAGTCAATGTAATTGAAAGGTGTTATTTTGGGGACGGATCTTCACTTGTTGAAGCCAAATCTGAAACCAATGTTGAAACCAATCTGCTCTAACTTTGTGCACAATGGATGTAATCAGAGAGGCAATCTTTTATCTGAAGAGATGTGAAGGGTCTCCTGCTGGCCACCCTCTTACAACCAGAGAGCCGTGAAGACAGAAATGATGCTATTATGATCAAATCTGAAGCGGCTTATTGTCCATTATTATTAATGTGCGTTCCCTGGAGTTCTACATGTGGAGATATTAAACTGATGTAGGTGTGACATGCTGAATCTCTTTTTTTCTTTTTACCAAAGAAGTTCAAAAATGGTCCCAAGCTGTCACTGGGCCCTTTAAGTAAATGTACCATAGGTACAGATATGTATACATTTAGTACCAATATTTACCTCTGAGGTGCAAAGGCGTACTTTTTGACAATTTTTTGACAAGTTAACATTTACACTTATATCCAAAGAAACTTTTAGTACATTCAAGCTATCCATTTTCTCATTATGTATTGTCATAATCCCTTGGAAACGAACCCATGACATTTGTGTTGTACACACGATGCTGAGCTAAACAAAGACCTTATTTCTTAAAGATCATAAAAATGATGATTGAGCTGAGGTTGATGTGTCGGGCAGGTCGAGGTCACACAAACGCGAGCAGTATTTCAATCATGTCAATGTTCAGACTATCAGGGAAATTAGCCTGCAAATGGCTTCATCATAGTTGTCTCCGCATTAAGCTGGAATAAAGAAAAATTGTTTATAACATCAGAAAATAAATCACACATGGGCTGTGTCATATTTTCATTTATCTCCTGTACTGGCTTATAATGATAAGAGCTACAATTTCCATCCAATAAACAGGTGACCTTGCCCTAAAAAACACACTCCTAAAGGTTCTTGAAAGGATTCTTCACGGCGAGGGATGGTTTTGCTATCCTAACCATGCCCAAATATTCACCATTGTTTTCCCCTCACTGTCCTGACCCGAGTTGCTGCATCATTCAGCTTCACATATTCACCTGCAAGAAAGGTCATTTCAACACACACACATGCATTGTGCCATTACTTATTATTTCCCCATGTGACCGAGAGGAAGCAACCGTTGATCTGATTCATTAAGTGCGCTTCAATCAGAGTTTAATCCCCTTTAATTTGAAGAGCATCTCTGCAGGCGTTGACAGACAGAGCATATAAACTGGACTTCTCTCGCAGGCGTTAGCGGAGGTTGCCAGGTCTGCATAAAAGGGCAGATTCCCCCCGCAGAGCTCAAACACCTGCAGACGCATCAAAGGATTAATGAAACACTCAAGAGATGAAACGCACAAAGCACCTGAACCCCGAGTGCGTGCTGGGATGTGCAACATGGCCTTTCTGTGGTTAGAACACACATAGATAAACACAGCCATCAGAAACAAACATACGGGGAGTGCTGAGGAAATCCTGCACGATTAAGGTAACGTTAATCAAGCAAAACCATTTATCTTGACCAAGACGAAGTCCATCAAATAAGATTGCTCACGCAAATGGGAAAATCATGATTTTTCAAGACTATATGCTGTTGTTTTATTTAAAAATGCATAAAATTAGTGGCTAAAAAAGTTTCATAGAAAGCCTTCTGATGTTTTTACACAATGTATGTTTTATACATCAGGACTTCAAGATTGTGAGGCTCAGATCGTCCAGACATTAACCAAGCTGGTTAGATCTGATAGACAACACTGGACCAAAAACAAACCAGCCTAACTGACATTTTCTAAAAACTTAACAGCTTGACCAAGGTAGGAAAGTAATGATTTTACTTACACTCTTAAAAATAAAGTGCTTCAAGATGCCAAAAAACAAATTTTTTTGGCTGAATGGTCCAAGAACCTTTAACATCCAAAGTGCCTTTCTGTTTCAAAAGTGGTAATTGTAGTAAAAAAGTTTCATCAGATTGTTAAAAGGTATAAAATAGATGTTTCTTGAACCTTTGACTAAA
Organism: Paramisgurnus dabryanus; assembly: GCF_030506205.2. Taxonomy (NCBI): domain Eukaryota; kingdom Metazoa; phylum Chordata; class Actinopteri; order Cypriniformes; family Cobitidae; genus Paramisgurnus; species Paramisgurnus dabryanus. The sequence continues at coordinate 23,832,764 of NC_133340.1, read as the reverse complement.
CATTTCCTTTGGGGAACCAAAAATGGTGGAATCGGCAAAACTAAATGGCGTCTTTACCTCATCTCTCTCTCTCTCTCTCTCTCTCTCTCTCTCTCTCTCTCTCTCTCTCTCTCTCTCTCTCTCTCTCTCTCTCTCTCCATACACAAGAGCAGCAGCAGCATAATCTCGTGGCGTCTGTCATTTCACAATGAGCGCATCACTGCAACTTTGGATGGAGCGCGCGGTAGCAACAGATGGATGCGCAAAAGGACAACCTTTAACAACACGCGTGACTTTATAAAGTCATACATATTTCCATAGCATATCATAACTGTTCCAAAGAAAATAGTTCAGTATGAGCGTAACAAACGTGACGCGTAATTTAACGAATCAGTTCGTCCAGCCGCCGTGGCGCGTCGCGGTCTGGTCGGTAGCCTACAGTTCGGTGCTGGCGGTCGCCGTGTTCGGAAACCTCATTGTCATTTGGATCATTTTGGCCCATAAACGGATGCGCACGGTGACGAACTATTTCTTGCTCAACCTGGCTTTCTCCGACGCGTCGATGGCCGCGTTCAACACGCTGATCAACTTCATTTACGCGGCGCACGGAGACTGGTACTTTGGAGAGGTTTACTGCAGGTTCCATAACTTCTTCCCTGTTACAGCCGTGTTTGCCAGCATTTACTCCATGACCGCTATTGCAGTCGACAGGTAAGATTGGACCATGTTTTATTTTTATTTAAGAATTGGACACCTACAAATTTACGCCCTAAGTGTAGTATCCATGTTTTTTTTTTTTTTGTATTGATTATTATTAGCAAAACCATGTTTTTTTTACTGTTAAACCATGGTTAATTTTCGTTATTGGGTGATGCGTAATTTGGAGGTTCCAAAAAACTTTATTTCCTGTTTAGAAATCAAATCTTTAAAATTCATAAACGTGGTAATAAATGTCTTGTCGGATTGTAATTTGTAGTTCAGTCTTTGTAGAGTTATTTCTTATTTCCAAATGGGGGGCTAGTTTATTTTTTATTTATTTATTAGTACCGAAATTTCTTCTAGTTCTGATATAAAGCACATAAAATAAAATTAGAGAGTATAATAAAATCATCTTCTTTTCCCCTTCTGCACTCTCTACTCATCTAAAATCTCCTCAAGGTCCCCCATGAATGCAATGCTTCCTATTGACCTTAAGTTTAAAAGAGAAAGATGAGCCCTAATTTCCTGCATTGATCCAAAGGGAAATGAAGTGACACACGACTCAGCTGCTGCACTTTAAAAGATCAAAACATTCTGGTGGTACACCTGCGTTCCCAAGTGTGCCAACTGTTGGTTTTAATTCAAACACATCCACACTGAGTACTGTAGCGATGCCCTGCATAGATGTATCAATATTGCAATTAGAATTCATTAGATTCAGTTTGTAAAACCCAGCAAAGCATCTAATGAGATCTGATCTCACTGGGCTGCATGTTTAGAGATTACTGCATGACGTGATGTGTGGGTACCATTGAACAATTTTATCTATAGCCTCTTTCACACAGTAATTTCGGTATATCACCATAATTTTGTTGTGTAGGAATGATGGAACATCATACATCTAACAAGTTATTTCGGCAAAAACGACAAATTCAAGTTTATTTTGGCTAGAAGTGGGTTCCTCTATATTGGGTCTAAGTTCATCTACACAGTGAAATGAAGGCTGTGCTTGCTGGGAAATCTCAAGCTGACTTAATTGGACCCTGCTGATTTCATGTCTATCTTTTATTTGACTTTTACATGAAGTGTCATGGTTTTTTCGGTGCAGGTACATGGCTATAATTCACCCGCTGAAGCCTCGGCTGTCAGCTACAGCGACTAAAGTGGTCATTCTCTGTATCTGGGCACTCGCTGTGATTTTGGCTTTTCCGCTCTGTTTCTACTCAACCACGAAAACTATGCCTCGCAGGACCGTCTGCTACGTCGCCTGGCCGAGATCTGCTGAAGATTCGTTCATGTGAGAGAATGGGAAAATATTCTTTATCAATTTTCTCCCTCAGATGGGATATGTTTGGGCAAGTTTAAAGGGCACATGTTATGTCCATTTTTACAAGATGTTATATAAGTCTCAGGTGTGCCAGCTCAAAATACCCCACAGATCATTTGTTATAGCATGTCTAAAATGACCCTATTTGGATGGGCGCATGTTTTCATGGCTGTACCTGTTAAAAATAGATACAATTCCCATGAATACAGTTTGAGACAATAGTATCTTTAGCCAAATTAGTGCTACAATGTGCAAAAAAAATTTTTTTTAAAGCTTTTGGGTAAAATTAACCAGGCACTCAGTGGATATGGGCGGGGCTTTGTTTGTGTGATGTCACATTAACAAGAGAATCAAAATGGCATGTCTAATGAGACTGCTTCGGTTCAATAGGCATTAAAAAAGAGAGAGGGGGTGGATTTTATTTATTGTAGGGTTGTTCACACACTGCCAATACATATTTATGTCCAAAACCTTGTGAAAGTTCATTTTGCATAATATGTGCCCTTTAACAGTGACTTTAACAAAACTATTCTTGTTCTAATTTTTTAAGAATATAAAAAGTCTCAAAGGTTTTGCTAAAATGTACACGCAATGTATAATGCAATTATTCAGATGCTTATTCAATTGTACAGTTCTCGTGCATCTGTTCTTATGATACACATATGATGCATAGTTTTTATGATTCAATGTTGCAGTCGATTTAGAGGCTTCCAGATTAAGCGCTTATGAGTCAATATGTTATCTGTGTGGGCAGCATTAGGTTTAGGACACTCACAACCTGGCATGCTTACAGTAGATGTTTGAACTTCTGCTTGACTGTACTGTGTTTGCTTCCACTCCTGTAATATTGCTCATGCTGTTCTGTGACATCTTGACACTAAGTGCCATTTACCAGCGAGGAGAAAAACACATTACGGCCAGCTAGCACGTGGCAGATTCGTCATGATGAAGTATGAACTCTAAAAACCCCAACCCAAAAACTGGGTTTAAATTAATAGAAAATGTCCATATTTGACCCAAGCATGGGTTCAAACAATTCAACATTGGTTATTAATTTGAAACCAACGGTTGGATTTGTCAATATTTGACCCAACCATGGGTTGAAACAACCCAGCATTTTTAAAGTGTAACATAAGTGCAAATGTGCTTGCTCGCCATCCAAGAGTTTTTGGCTGAATCAGCTCACCTGGCTTCTTATATCACCTGTGCAGGTATCATATCATTGTAACAGTGTTGGTGTATTTGCTCCCCCTGGTGGTCATGGCCATTACCTACACCATAATAGGAGTGACACTTTGGGGAGGAGAGATCCCTGGAGATTCATCCGATAACTACGCTGGACAACTGCGTGCCAAAAGAAAGGTGAGGAGCTACACCAACATAAAGTCCTAAATTTGTCTTGCACTGTAAAAAAAAGATTTGTTGGGTAAAAAGTTCAACCTTAACATTTTGAGTTTAACAACTTAAAAATATTAGTTGACTCAAAATTGTTGTGTAAACTAATATTTTTAAGTTGAATTAACAATAAATGTTAAGGCAATCAAGTAACTAAGTAGAGTTGACCAACTTTTTTGTGTGAGGGTCTAAAGCCTTGTTTATACACGACACATACGCATGAGCACGTTTGTGCAAAATGACGTCAACGCGGATTGAGCAATCGTGCGCGTTGGGTGCGTGAGACCTCATTTCATACAGATGTGTACACTGCAATTTTTTGTAACCGCACGCGTGGCTCTGCATCCTTAAATTATTATTATTATCCGAGCAGGCAAGCCTGTGATGTATCTCTTCAAACAATCCATGCAAAACAATGCATATACTATTTATCTGACACTCTAAAAGTAAAGTATGGAAACTTTGCCATGTAAAACACAAATTCGCCCCCTGCCGTTTCAAATAAGAGTACAACAACGAGCGCGACAAGTTTAAACGCTTCTTCCGTTTGTTGAAACGCGCGCGCGATCAGCTGAGCCTCGCGGTGCGGAGCAAAGTGCAAGTATAAAGAAAGCTTAAGTGGTGATTTCGATGCGGTGTGACAACAGATCTGCAACTTTCATCCTAGGGTCCAATTTGTTAACATCTAGTGATTTTACTAATGCACTTGGTAACTTGTTACAGCAAAGTTACTGTAAAAATTTTATTACTTTTTTAGTAATGAAAGAGTTTATTTCAAGTAACAAAATATCTTCAATTCTCTCAGATGTAAGTGACTATAGGCAAGCTTGAGTGAATGTGACCATAGATTTATAAATAATTCAAACTAATCTATGTATTGTCTGATACTTGCTATAGCTATTTCTGCAGATTAAGGTCATTGCTGGTTTATCTAGCAGGCCAGCTTTTAGCTCCAGCATTGGGACTGTGATACAAACCTTTCAGAAATAAATCTATGACAATCTAATGCTTATTATGCAAAAAAACTTTTTATTATTGGCTCTCGTCTTTCTTTGTAATCCACATATTCATGCAGAGATTATTGAGTCGTTTCAGGTTTAGCCCAGGGATTACGCCTGATTAAAGCACTTGTTAACTCACCTTTGTACAACCTCAAATTGAGGGTCTTCGATCCCCATTAACTCTTTTGTGGAGTGTACTGTTGACTTAAAAACACAACTTTACTTTTTGAATGTATAAAAGAAATATTACATAGCGAATGTTTCTGATCTAAAAGTACATTTTTAAAGGGATAGTTCACCCAAAAATCTAAATTCAGTCAACACTTACAGTACTCACCGTAATGTTGTCCTAAACACACAAGAATACTGTTGATGGTACCCGTTGACATCCATAGTATTTGTTTGGGTCTACCTAAGCTAAAGAAAGGTTGAGATTGCATGATGGGATCCTATCTACCTTGTAACTTTTCTTATTAAAGAAGGTTATAAAATTGGTGTCAGGCTAAATTCAAATCCTGCCTGATATCTAGTTGGTCTTTCACCCATTCTGAGCCGAAAATAAGCTGCACCCCACTGACAGACCACATTTATCTGGCCTCCTGAAAGCCTTCAATCCAATCAGATATAATTTAAACTTTTCTCCCACCCTTAATAAACTCCAGTCAAACTTGTGTCAAACTGGCATGAACATTTCCAGCACCCTCAGCTCTACACACCTACCGAGAGCGCTGCGTCTCATCTAACCTTTCTGCTTCGTGTAGCTGTCAATCAGCAATTATTCGCAAGACTCTGCTAAGCCCCATTTCTCATTAAACTAAAGCAGGGTCTTTTCAGGGAACAAGACTGTTGTAACTTTATCTCAAAGGCGATGTGCAAATGAACATGTTCATTGATCAGTGATGGATGACGTTCTTTTGTCTATTTTAACAGTTTCCGTGTTAAATTATGCAAAAATTAATGAGAAAAGTTACAAGTTATGTTTTGAAGGTTGTCGTGCGCTGAAGTGATGGAAACGCTTTGTTTCAGGATGAACGGAGGATGAATTTTTAAAAACGCTGCAGATTATGCTGCGTACACACCAGAAGCGAATTTTATTATTTGCGTAGTTTACATATAAAGTCAATTTAAGTATGCGATGCAAACAGATGCAAACTTGCAAGGGGCGATGTGAAAAATGCGAATTGGGCAGCGGGAACACACGCTATATTCAAACGCGTCATCTGCGCATATTGAAATTATGTACGCAACACACCAAACACAAAGCGTGCATTCGCATAAAGTTTCTTGTTCAATATTATGTTCTGTACACACCAAACACTAAACATTGCATACCGCACTCTAGATTACTCGTAGGATTAAACTTAGTGTCATGCAAATTTTTCGCTTGAGTTGAATATTTTGTGTCAATTCGTGTCTTTGCATTTACTTTGCATGTAATCTACTCGCGAAAATCATTGAATTCGCGCTTGGTGTGTACGCCTTATAACTTGCGTGAAGCCATGTTTAAGGCCAACAGCACATGTTTTTGCGGCCATTGCCCTGCACAATTTGCATTTTTCGGATCGTCCCGCACAACTTTTAATCTTCTCGCATCTTTGCAGTGACAAGCCACGCTTGAAGAGAATACCATGTGTTTTCATGGGAATAGCGCCGCCCAATACGCGGTTTTTCACGTTGTCCTCCGCGAGTTTGCATCTTTTTGCGTCTTTGTATTGACTTTGCATGTAATGTACTCACACAAATCGTTGAATTTGGGTTTGGTGTTAACGCCCCATTAATTGCTGGATTAAACGTTGGGTCAGGTGAATTTTTCACCCGAGTTAAATATTTTCAACTTGTGTGAAGCCATATTTGAGGCGAACAGCACGTGTTTTCGCAGGAATCGTTTTGCAAAATGTGCGTTTTTTGCATCGCCCCGCGCGAGTTTGCATCTTTTCGTCTTTGTATTGACTTTGCATGTAATCTACTCGCACAAATCGTTGAATCATTTAATTTGCGCTTGGTGTGTACACCCCATTACTTGCTGGATTTAACATTGGGTCAGGTGAATTTTTCACTTGAGTTAAATATTTTCAACTTGCATGAAGCTGCGTTTGAGGCGAATCGTTCTGCACATTTTGTGTTTTTTGCATCATCCCTTGTGAGTTTGCATTTTTTCGCATCTTTGCATTGACTTTTATGTAATCGTTGAATTTGCGTTTGGTGTTTAGGCCCCATTAATTGCTGGATTTAACGTTGGTTCAGGTGAATTTTTCACTTGATTTGAATATTCTCAACTTGCGCTAAGCCACGTTTGAGGTGAATAGCACGTGTTTTCGTGGCAATCACCTTGCATAATTCGCACTTTTCGTATTGTCCTGCGTGAGTTAGCATCTATTTGTATCTCTGCATTGACTTTGTATGTAATCTACTCACACAAATCGTTGAATTTGCATTTGGTGTTTAAACCCCATTACTTGCTGGATTTAACGTTTGGTCAGGTGAATTTTTCGCTTGTCTATAATTTTGACTTGCGTGAAAGACCCATTTGAGGTGAATAGCACATGTTCGCGGAAAATCGCACTGCCCAATTCGATTCATTTGCATCTCCTCGCACGAATTTGCGTCCATTTTTGTCTTTGCATTGACGCAACATTATTCAACTCAAGCGTAAAATTGGCAGACACTTTTATCCAACACAAATGAATACACATACACACTGCTGCGCAATTCTCCAAATAACTTCTGCTTTGCATAACAGAAGAGAAAATCACCTGGAAACACAATGTGGTCCATTTCAACACTATGATGATGACCATGTGGGTTGCCAAATCACTATCATCCATGTTTTCTTCATGTTTTTCATTATGGTTTGACTGATCTGTGGTTTTGTTCACTGTACAATAGCAGCAGGTGGCTTGAAGTCGGCAGATGGAGATTGTGAAGAAACTGCCAGGGATCTTCCATCAGCTCCCTCTGTGCAACTCTTCCAATGTTGTCTTGTCTTGTATATAGGAATAAGAAGCCAAAACATGCTGTCATATGCTTCAGTTTGTGACTATAGCTTATTCTCGTTCTCCTCAGGTGGTGAAGATGATGATCGTGGTGGTGGTGACTTTCGCCCTCTGTTGGTTGCCGTATCACGTCTATTTCATCGTGACCGGACTAAACAAGCAGTTGAACAAGTGGAAGTCGATCCAGCAGGTCTATCTTTCTATTCTTTGGTTGGCTATGAGCTCCACGATGTACAACCCGATCATTTACTGCTGCTTAAACAACAGGTAATTTAATCTTGTATATACAGATACATTCATGTTATATTCATTGTTCTTTTAATATTTCATATTTTTCTGTATTTCAAAATGCCACATAAATGAGGAGCATGTGCACTGCTATTACTATAAATTGATGGACAATGCAATGTTCAATATGGCCGCTCAGGATGTCCTGCTTACCCATCTCCAGGTTTAGGGCGGGCTTCAAACGGGCCTTCAGGTGGTGTCCTTTCATCCAGGTATCGAGCTATGATGAACTGGAGCTCCGCCCCACACGTCTCCACCCGAGAAACCAGAGCAGCATGTGCACATTGTCACGGATCGACACCAGCGTTCACGGCGATGACCCGTGCCACAGCAATCGAAAAAGTGCAAAGTCCCAGAGTCACATTGAGGTCAAAGATGAAAACGCTAAATACGGTCTTCACAAAGAGCCGACGTTTGCAGCCGTGCAGCTCAACTGAGTCGTGGCGTAGTGGTTACAGAGTCAGGCTTGCAAAGTGAAGGTTGCTGGTTCGACTCGACGAAGACGAATGTGGGTAGTATGGGTTACCATCCATTGGCCATTACATCACTTTTATACTTCACTCGGGGCTGTGTCTGAAATCACCTTCTACAGCCTTATCCAATATTCCTTGTAAATAATATGAGAGTATAGGGATCAATTTCAAACACAGTTCTGGGGTTGGTGTTTAATTTGAAGCTGCCAAAATTCCAATACAGACTTTCTGAAGTTTGGATTTCTGAATGTATTAAAGTTTTACAGAAGACTACATGCAGACTGTACTGCCTCCAAGTGGACAACATTGAAACTTTGATTGAGACTATAACTATGACGAGAACACAAATGTAGCTTTGTGCACTGTTATTAAAGGTATAGCGGAAGATTTTCCCGAATTATTTAAAAGAACCGCCCCTCGATATTTTTTAAAAAATGCTCCCGAGAGGGAACGCCTGTTAAACGCGTGCACGAGACAGAGAGAGAGCATGCAGGAGCTCAGTTCTTCTCTTCGCTCTGATTACAAGTTGTGTCGGCATTTTTACCGTGTCTGTGCGGTTCGTGACTTGTGCCAGGGCTAGCATCGCAAATCATAGCTTACATCAACTTTTACCAGCAGTGATTTTAAATGGATTTCTCCAAATAGCATGACAAAATGTACCTTTCCAGTAGAAACTTCGCGTGGGAAGCCCAACCTGTCCTTTTAGCTCACGCCAGCGTGTGAAATAGTCTCCCATAAACATCTGGTCTTGTTTCTTTATTTATAGTCCTTTCTCTTCTTGTCATACAATTCGTAGACACTTTTTCTCTTGCAACCCTCAGACATTTTGAAAAAAACATAGTGAGAACGCGACCTTCAATGAATGGTTGAAACCGTAGCACAACACACATACACGTGAAAGTGCGCATGTGCAGAAAGCGAACGTAGAGGCGAGCACGTGCAACGGTTATACGTCAACATATAATCAGAATGATTGACATCTGGGATGACCAATAACAGTGGTGATCCACCCGGAAAACGAAAATCTTCCGCTATACCTTTAATGCTTATCATTTAGGCTTTAAATGAGACTTCAGCATTAAATATTGGTGTATGTTTCAACAAGTAGCCTACTAGAGTTGTCACATGACCTCACTATGTTTTTCATACACTTTCACTACTTTTGACTGAATGTAATATATGACCCTTTAAACATGTGAGCCATCTTTTATTGTTCACAGTTTGTATTATTATTGTTCACAATTGTAATATTGGGCTGTTGAATGAATCAATGTCTTAATATTGTCAGTAAAAAAGGAAAAACGAATAAATGGAAGTAAAGTGGTCAGCATAGAGTGATATAAGTATTTCAATAAGGTATGTTTTGATGTCTTGTTGATATTTGATGTATCAATACAATTCAATATGTATGACAAAATAAGGTAGTCATTTGTAATGATGAAGATTGGTGATCATGTACTTTTGATTCTTGTTTCCATCCAAGACAGCAGACGACTCCGGGCCGGATCTGCTCCGGAGCGGCTGACTTCCACTTACGTAAATTAACCATGTTTTTTTTGGTAAAGTGTATTTTTCTGTATTTTCTTCTGCTTTTATTAATGTAAAGCTGCTTTGAAACAATTGAACAATTGTGAAAAGTGCTATATAAATAAAATTGAATTGACTAGCAGCCTTACCATGTTTTTTTTTTTGGTGTATGGATTACTAAAACCATGGTTTTACTACACTTACCATGTTTTTTTGGTTTTGTTTTAACTGTAGTAAAACCATGGTTAAAAATTAAGGGTCTGCACGGATCCGGGCCAGAGTCGTCTGCTGTCTGGGATAGTAAATAATGTTAAAAAATAGCACTTAATGGTTTGAAAACAAACCTTTTATATTAAAATAGATTTGCAACCAGGGATTATCCCATACAGCAAAAAATCAATTTTTAAAAATGATTCTAAATATAAAAAATGGCCAAAAAATGTATTTGCTGAAAATATATTTTGGAAATATGTTTTCACAATATTTTTCACAGATATATTTTTTAATATTTTAAAATACATTCTAAAAATAAATACATTTTAAATCATTTAAAAAATAAATTTAGCCCTCCATATATTTCAATCCAAGGAAATATATTCATGTTGCACTGAAAGAAAAACTTTATGTTACAAACGGGTTTGAAAAGGTTCAAATTAAATATATTTTAAACTTCAAAAATATGCCTTGTAAACTTAACTTGTATTTAGCATACATTTAAAAAAACATTTTTTGGCAAAGAATACATTTTGTCACATGGGTTGTAAAACGTGAAATATGTTTGCTTGTCCTTGAAATACGTTTTAAAATATATTTTGATATATTCATGTTAAAACTAAACATATTTCCAAATTTAAAAAAATATTAAATTGAGCATTACTTTCTACAAAATGTATTTAAAATATATTTTTGGTCAGAGGAATGTTTTTTTTGCCGTATTGGATTTGTCCAGTCCAATCGATGAGATGGGCTTATCTGTAAAATCTAATTCTGAAAATATATTGCAAAAGTGTTACCTAATTGTTTTATGTTGACTATAAACAAATTTTTATTAAAGTGAACAACATAAACAACATTATCTGTTATTATAAAATCATTTTCTTTGAGTAACACAATGTTTGAGATATCTACAGGTGGAAGTGGAAGAAGCAAATAAGTACAAATTTTATTAGATTTGAAGATCATCAGATATTTAACATATATTTAAAATATTGATATCTAAACCACAAATGCAGATACTGTGACATATACTCTTCTTAAATGTGCAGTTTGTGCCTTTCATAGGTTACAATATATGTGTAGGTCCTGGCAACCAGTAGATGGAGCCATATCATTAAATGTCTGCTAGGCTTGGTGAAACAAATGGAAAATGAATAAATAAATATATAGGATATTCAACTGGGAATGGAAATCATGACATCAATCATATACTGTAAACCAAAATATCAAAGTAAACCGAATGTTGGAAATTCAAAGTGTTTTGTCGTTTTTCATTTATTCAACAGAGTAATGTAGGGTGAATTCAGGTAAATATTTGAGTTTGAGATGTTTGTTTTCTGTAGTTTGCTAATAGACAACATAATTGAGTTATGTAAGTTAAACAGTCTGTATTTTTCACATATTCAGATTTTTTTATCACGACACAAAAGGCTTTTTCACATGACTTCCTGTTTTGTCCTGATACATCCTAATCTGCTTTATACTCTCTGCTGAATAAATCACAACCCAACCATTGACGTCTGACCCAGCAAATAAGGGGAAAAAACTCTTACTAGTATTGGTCATAGAAACACACACACACACACATACAGTATTTATAACTATAAAGCATACCAGTTTATAAAGTATCACCAAGAGAGAGTAACGTAATTAGGCTTATAAGGAAAACATTTGTAATGAAGCAAGAAACATGAGCACCATTGACTTCCAGAGAAATAAAATTACTGTGGAAGTCAGTGGTGCATAAAAACAGTTTGACATTGTTTAAAATAATAATGTTAATGTATGTAGAAATGAATGTGAACAAGCTGATAGTTGTAATGGCTGTCTAACAAGTTCCAGAGTCATCGAAGCCACAAAGAAACTGAAACTATAAACCAATGGATAATAACTGGCTCCTGTGAGAAAAACTTACAGTATATCACATCTGAGCTGGTGTTTATCCAAAACCATGTGACAATTCTATAGTCAGATGAGATCACACCCAAACTGAACCTCAATGCTGTCATTGTCACATGAGATCTACAGTAATACAGCACGTGACTTTAGAAACAAATGCATTGTGCTGACTGCATCTTATTCACGGAAGGGAAAAGGGACAAAAGGAAAACACTGGATGAAGAAAAGTACAAGTAGTACAAAAAAAAAATCCCTGAGGAAGTGTGTTTAGTTTTAATCCGTCTTGCAACAGGATAATGACCCATGAGAAATGGAAATAGTAGAGTCAAGAAGACTAATATCCTGGAGAGAACGCCCAGACTGCAATATTACTGAACATCTGTGAAATTACATAACAATTGCAAGTCAGCCTTAAGCAATGCTGGCCAGAGGAATGGACACAAATTCTAATGTCAAGATGTCCTATAAAGACTTGCGCAAAAAATATGCAACGGCTGGCAAAGGTGGTTATGAGAATAGTTAAAGATAGATATAAAAACTATTATATGACCTACATAATATAGAAATTAGTGCTGTCAGTCGATTAATCGTGATTAATCGCACACAACTTAAAAAAAACATAAGTCTGTGCTTGCATATGTGTGTGTAGGCCTACTGTGTGTGTAATTAGTATGTTTATATAAATTAATAAGATTAATCGCGATTAATTGCATGCAAATTAAAAGTTTGTTTTTGCAAAAAAAAAAATTGCTATTTATTTTAATTATTTTGGATATATATAAAAACAAATACACACACGTGTATGTATTTAGGGAACATTTACATGTATATATATATATATATATATATATATATATATATTTTATATTTTATTTAAATCAATTTAAAACTGTGTGTGTACATACCCAACAATTACACACAAAACACATACATATATTATGCAAAAAACAAACTTTTATTATGTATGTGATTAATTGCAATTAATATTTTGGCAGCCCTAATAAATACACACATAAATGTATACATTTAAGAAAATTTTTATTTATATATATATTTTTTTTTACATTTACATAATAGCCTTTAACATATATAAAAATATAAATAAATAAATTATATATATATATATATATGCCTAATAATTACACAACGGACACACACACACACACACACACACACACACACACACACACACACACACACACACACACTCACGCACACACTGTAAAAAAACTTTGCTGCCTTAAATTTTTTTGTTTAATCAACTCAGATGAGTTGCTATAACTTATAAAATAAAGTATTTTATTAAGAACTCGTCTCTAATCAAGATAAATAAAAGACATTTAAAATGACTTGCAAAATAGAGTTGATTAAATGTAATGCAGCAAAAAATATTTTACAGTGATATAAAAACACAAACGTTTTATTTTGTGTGCGATTAATTGCGATTAATTGTTTGACAGCCCTAAAAATAAAACCTTTTTTGTGTATTTAAAAGAAATATAAAAATACTTTTTCTAATAAAAAATATTGTCCAAATATATTTTTAATCACTGCATTGTTTATAAGCATAGACAGACAACGTATATATTTAGTCACTTTCCAGGAATTCACTAAATGTAAACATACAGGGCGCTTCCAACTTTCTACATCCTGACTGATTGTATCAACACATGTTTGCCACCGAAGATGAACCCTGGGCTGGGACATCACAGAGCATGTACACATGAGAATCAAAGGTTCAGCAGGATTTATAATGCTCAGTGATGTTTGATTAATACAAGACACTTAAGTTGAACTGTAGATTCCACTGAAATACACATCACAAAGCATTTTGGAAACCAAATGGTTTAAACTATTAAGCAGAATTCCTCGCATTCGACAACCTCGCATTTACCAACATGATGCTAACATGAATGTTTGCTAGCCTAGTTCACTTCCCATCTTCCATTGGTTGGCCAAACAGGGATCCCTGCATCAACACCACTGGTTTAGTCAATGCTGCTGTGTCAGGACCCTCAAACAAACAGAGCAATATTTTCAAACATCACCGTTGACTCGTCATATTAAACTGTGATCATTTTTAAAGCAATGCAGACCAACAATAGCCTAACTGTATCTCTCTCCGAACAATAAGTCCACAAAGGACAGCCGCTGGCCTGTGTATGTGGTATGTGTGATGTCAGCACAATTGTAGCCCTGCACGTAGAGGGGCTCTGAAACCTCCTGCTAAAAAACAGCAGTGATGATTTGTACAAAAGGCAGATCAGGACCATCACATGTGTGTAAAGACAGGCTGTTCCCAACAGCTGCTTTTTCAATGAATGTCCTTTCTGCCTGACACCAGCTGCTAGGTCTTATAAGTGAAAGCGCATATGTCATTTATTTGGAGTCACTGATAAGAAAACAGATTTCTTATCTTTGAAGTATGGCTAGAAAATTTATGGTTTTGCAAGTAAATACAGTTTGATAGTGAATGAAACTTTTTGTTATCTGTCTCTCTATTATCTTTCCCTGATACCTTCATGTCATGCTTGGTTTGGGGGATTGTATTTTCAACGGTTTAGCAGTTGAGCAGATAAACCACCTTATCTATTCACGAATATTAATTAGGTGACGTAACATTCAGAATAGTACTTAGCTGAGTAAATAAATAATAGTCATAGATTACCGTTTAAAAGTGATTTCACTGAGGTTTCTGCTTGGTCTTAAAGATGTCATTTTTATGCCCCCGCATATACTTTTTCTGAAAGATTTATTTAGTAGAAGTTATCTAATATGAGTTCATCCATCAAAGAAGTAATCAACAGTAACTTTAAAGGCCACCAATTATTCCCATTTTTACAAGATGTATTATAAGTCTCAGGTGTGCCCAGAATGTGTCTGTGAAGTTTCAGCTCAAAATATCCCAAAGATCATTTATTATAGCATGTCCAAAATGCCCCTATTTGTTGTTTTTGTGTGTGTACCTTTAAATGCAAATGAGTGACAGCTCCTTACTCCCTTTCCAAAATAGACAGTGAGCACTTTTGGTTAAAATATATCTTATTTCTGTAAATAAAATCTGATACAATAGTATCTCACTAATGAGATAAGGAAGACAGCGTACAACTCACTGAGGGCGGAAACTATATTAATGCAGGACTGTCAATCAGCGACCATGGGCGGGGCTTGATCATTGTGATGTCACATTAACAAGAGAATCAAAACAGCATGTCTAATGAGACTGTTTTGGTTAAATGGGAATTTAAAAAATTCTAATTTCATTGTTCATTTTGCATAATTGGTGCCCTTTAAATGTCCATTTTTCATTTATAACTGAGCACATTATCTTACAAAACCAGTGAAGGCAGCACCAGAATAAGAAGGCTGGATCCTAAACCTTGACACAATTAAAGTTCATCCTTCCGTCTCTTAATCCCACATGAAAACACAAACACTAAATTGTCTAATGTGGATAACAACTAAAACAGAACTGGCAACCGTATGCTGTTGCTGTGTAAACCCAGTCTCAATAAAACAAACAGTACTAAGTTACACACCCAAAATCCTGCTGGGTTGGGATATATACTACTGTAAAAGATTTTGTCTGACTTTTTTGTTTGCATGAGTTAAACAGTATTACCTAATTCCAGTGGTATTAATTCTGAAGTGAAAATTACTGCTGGTCATCTATTACACATACAACACAACTAATAAATAAATAAATACAGAACAATATAAACCATGCAATATATTATATTTTGACACATACAGTTTAAACTATGTCGTTTATGTTTCACATATTTATGCAATATCTAAAATATTTCATATCTAAGCATGATCTTTTTAGTCATATTAATTGACCTGACCAAATACCACGTGCATAAAATACCACGTGTATTTAATGTACAGCAGCAGCAGCAGCAGCAGTCGAGAAGGTTCACAGTAGGTGTGACGTCATGTTCCCTTTCACCCAGTTTCTGCCGCTCGCTCTCTGAGACGAGGTTACTATCGGTCATTGCGGCACTGCAGAAAACTCAAAGCCTTTCTTACGTAGAAATACTGCTGATTATAAACAGTCTGACGTTTTTAATGTTGCCAAACGGTATTAGTATAGGCCTACTTAATGAACTTAATGAAATTCATGTTTAATGAAGCTCAACAAGAGATGCAGAAAACAAATTCGTTCCTGAAATGCGACGAATCCTTAGATTTTAACGATAAACGAGACGAATTACATGTACCACGGGTTAAATTTGAGATTATACTAGTTAATATGATGACGTTCTAGATTCCAGCACCATATTTAGCACCCCTCCCCCTCAGTGTCTTGTGTGAGGTAACTATCGGACAAACTGGCTCTCTTTGTGCTCGGTTGGAGAAAGGCTGTAAAACAACGCGAATATTTTTGCTTAATTTGAAAAATATATATATATAGTTTGCACATCATTTTGCAATTTTAAACATTTTGTATAAATTATGTGCTGTATATATAAGCATTAATAAACGTGTTTACATATACTGGAATGGTTATGCGTTTACCACAAACCCTTTGTCTGGGATTTCATAATGCATTTTGTCTGAGTCTTTTCTTAGCAAAAAGAAACAAGCAACATGTACTCAAATCCACTGTTAAGCAGTTTGTGTGCAAAGGCAATAATTTGATGCTGTTGCTGTGGTATATCAGATTGGTCAGAGCAGAGGCGCGTGCGCGCTCTTAAAAGGGCAACACCGCGCGCAGACCTGCGGTAAACAGGCGCGTGCTATTAAAAATGTCAGGTTGTTAACAGTTAATCTTCTTGCTATATATTAGTTTATTAAGGTATTGCGTTGTAGGGCTTTAATTACAAACAAGGTAATGCCATATTTTAGATCTTCCGAAAACAGACTTATAAAGATCACATATAGACTGCTTTAAAGGAATAGTTCACCCAAAAATAAAACATTTGACATGATTTACTCACTCTCACATTGTTTCAAACTTGTATAAATTCCTTTGTTCTGATAAACATGAAGGAAGATATTTTGAAGAAGGTTTGTAACCAAAAAAAAAGAATACTATTGAAGTGAATGGGGCTCGTGAACGGTTTGTTTACAATCATTCCTCAAAATATCTTCCTTCGTGTTCATCAGAACAAAGAAATTTATACAGGTTTGTAACAACATGAGAGTGAGTAAATGATTACAGAATTTTCATTTTTGGGTGAACTGTCCCTTTAATGGTTCTTTTGGATCTTGGTGGCTGATCCCTGTGGCGGTGAGTAATTGTCATTTCATGGTGAACTGTGCCTTTAATTCTCAATTCCTTACCACAATGCACACATGAAACTTCCTCCTCAGTTCGGGCCTTTTTGTGGTTTCCTTTGCAGATGGTTTTCACATGCAATGTTGTCTACTGTAGCTCTCGGTTTCTTTGTGTCAGCTGCACAGTTGTACCTCAAAGCTTAACTCAGCAACTGGACGCGGACACTGGGGCAAGAGGTGAGAGTGCCTGAAAAACAGGATGAAAGTTGATCACATGTTAAGACGCACAAAAGGCACAATGATACATTTTCCTCAGTCGAAAAGTATTTTTGGTCTGCGTGGTTGGAACAGACAAATAAGTCATATATCGCCTCTGAATGCAGTCTGATACAAAATGTCAATAAGGATAATGAGATGAGCAGTGATTACAAACATTCATTACATATGTATTGTAAACCTATAAAAGTTAGCAACCATTGCTTATCATAGCTATAGTGCTAATTGGATAGTTGTCGTGTCTTTCAGTAATGACATGATATTCTTCACCTAAAATTAATTTTTAAAGCATCGTTCTTATCATTATATCAAGCATGCAACGTTTAAACCCAGGATATATGCTTTCCATTACACTGTACATTCAGATACATGTTAACATAAATGTCGGGGGAAAATACAGCTACCTAAATGAAACATTTGTTCTAGGAGGGAGCACATATAATCTTCTGCATAGCCTCCAGACCATATAAGCAGCTGCTTGTCTGGTTGTGGTGTCAGACATTTTGGCATCCCTCCAGCCCCACCTCTGTACTTTAGTTATCTCGCCTTACAAAATCATGCATTAGTTGTTTCCCGAGAGCTTGTTTAAATCACTTTCCCAACTCCTTGTTTTGTACACAGCAAGCAAAACACATTTAACCTTAATTTGTTTAAAGATTATATGGGTAAAAGAACCTAAAATGCATATTATTACTGGGTGACTCTTCACAGTCATTGAGATCAGTGATGGAGAAAATCCAGTAAGTGGATCAACCGTGCTTGCATCTTTTCATCAATTTGAAAGAATATATAAAAATGTAATAGATTGTCTGATCTAGGACAGGAGTTTGTAAGTTAATATGGGCACGTGCTATGTTTTAATATATTTTGAGTCCTATCTGGGTTGCTCTGACAATTAAAACCTTTCCCCTCAAGGTCCATCCCTGGGTTGTGTCTAGGGATTCATAGCTTCATTTCACAAAGGTCCTAACGACCTGCAAAGCACATATGTTTTTTTCACCAGATCTTTTCATTTCCAGTAAAAATGTTATGGATGACATTGGAAATGCTCTTCGATAGGTCGCATGCCATACAGGAGCTGTATGTTTTATTCAGATGGTGTATTTGGATCAATATGCCTATTTTAGGGTTTGGTTTGTAATGTCACACCGATAGGAAATATAGCAACTGCATGTGGATAATGTGTGCATTGATTTTTTTTACATTCAGACTAGGACTGCAATCACCAGTCTTTTATTGCAAGGTTTACGGCATGAACGGCCAACAAAACTACAGTAATTGTCTTCACAATGAATAATACAAACCACAGCTATGTAAAATAGGTCATGGAAGAAGCAAGCACTCATAGATTTTATTGTGTGCAAAAGCACAGCCATTTAATAATTTACTTTTATTTATAGCTTAAATTTTGTTACCTAAAAGTCGTTGTCTGTTATATATTCCTTGTCAGTTATATTCTATATTTATTTATGATTAAATCTCAATGTTTGTTGTGTAAGATGCACTTCAAATGCATATGCAAGGCTTTTATCGTCATTTATGTTTTGATCCTTCGTATAAGAATTTATTTGAGATTCATGATAAACAAAACCGTGCACATCTGCGTTGCCCCTTTAAGAGCTGTTTTGGGTCCGCACGTGCTTTCCTTATATGGCGGCTCGAACACAAACAGCAGCGCGTTTGACCGACAGAAACCTCGCGTCTCAACGCGGCAGCATCGCTTCCAGTATAAAAGGATGGAGGAGAGAAAAAAGGTCCGTCCATAAAAGCACACAGCACTGACAGTACAATATCGCTCCGAGAAGAGGTGTTTTCTTTTCTCTTCTTAACAGGAATTACAGTATATTACACAAGGAATAATCATTTTGGAGTTAAAAGAAGCGGTGAGTGTGCAAGTTACTTTTTTCAACATTGAGGGTCAGCTGTATACCAAGTTATTGTTTTACCAGATGTGTCAAATATATGTACAGTATGTAAATTAATAAACATTTTTATTTTGTAATATAATAAACCCGTTTTGTTGTATTTTAACGAATTTCGTTAACGATGAGCTCGTCTGTTTTTTGGTTAACACTTGAGTAGGACTGATGTGTGTCATCACCGGATATTATGTTAAACACGTATGTATTTTTTGACTAAACGACATCTTTTGCGATTGGAGTTGGTTTGAGGCACTGACTTGAGATTAGAGGTAAACAAAAAGACTTAATGCACGCGAGCACAGCATCTGCTCGTTACCGTTCAGCGCGAGCTGCGCGAAATGACCGACAGTAACCTTTCCTCTGCGGAACAACGAACAACTCTTCTTCGTCTGTTATTTATCACCATTATGAGCACATTTGGGCTTAAATGCACAGTTAAAGATTAAACGTGACTGTACACAAATCATAATTTGATGTGTTTTACGCGTTTTTGTTTAGAAGAAGTCATCTGGTAAAGAAAGAAATTCAAAGAGCTTAGTTTCTTTTGATTCGTTTATTTATTTATTTTTTGTATGCAGAAAAGTCTTCGTTTTAAACTGCTATGTCAATTTTTAATAAATGTCTCAATAATAAATAACAATAAAATCCACAAAAATGTTTGCATAGGTTTATATGGTCTCGTGACAGGGATTGTTTATTTTGCTTTATTTCATAAGCACCCATCAAACTGTTTTTATTTTATTTAAAATTTGATTGTAAGGCATGTAGAAAAATTCTTGCGCATTCGCATCACGATGCAGGTGAAGTGATATAATGAAACAAATGGTAAACAAAGAGAAAAACAAGAAAATGCGCGCGTCCACTGGGGGCGCTGTTTTATTCTAACGTATGCGCACAGCACAAAAACAACTCACTAAAACGATTCCAGATCACATTTCTTCCAAAAATTAAAATCCATAGAGACCTAGAATTCATTCTTAGTTATAAATAATGTTGTTTAGGTTGAATGTATCGAATCATATCTTCAAATCTTGGGATTCAGTCAGACTATATAAATGGTATGAAATCATCCCACGTATTAATACATGTCGTGCTGTTTCCTTTCATTATTTTTTATAGTGGTCTTATATCTACAGCTTAGCTAAAACATTGTGTCTCAATAGTTCCTTGTTCGGGTACAGATTATAAATAAGTACTTACTGTCCATTAAACTTCCCACTTGATGTTATGTACCAAATGTTTTTTTCAAAATACACAAACAATTCGACTGAAAAGTTCTCACAATGTTTACTTGTCTTAAGTCTCTGTGTACTTTGTTGCAACCCACTACTCTGTGTTTGTGATGTCACAGCACCCATCTTATAAAAGCACGCTTAGATAAAGGTGGCGTGATATTTTTGACATGTACTTGATGGTTCATCATCTTTTTAAGACAGTATTCTGCCAATTAGCTTGATGTCTTTTTATTTGCTTGTTTTTGTTTTAACAGTAACATAGAGGAGGCCAGGACGGTGTAGATCCCCGGCAAGATGGCTGTCTCCACACAGTTAGGGTTACTGTTGTGGAAGAACTTCACTTGCAGACGGAGACAAACTGTAAGTTAAAACCTACTCTATGTATTTCTAAATGTATGTATAGACAGAGGTCTATTGTTTAAAAAGAAGAAATAATAACAAAGAATGCATAAAAGGAATAAAAAATATTCCTCCTTTGAGCATATGAAGTCCCTCGGGTCACTTTTTCTGAATAGAAACATCTGTGAGGTACGGCATTGTTCGTAACAGAATTGAATCTATAGGAATAAATGCATAAATAGTCTGTTTAGGATTTATGGATAATTAGATACCCCGCAAAAACATAGCTTGGTTATTTTTTATATGCAATCTAATAAGCTGTGGTTGAAGTTATTGATTACCCTACTTGTTTAGTAGTGACTCATAGCTTAATAGTGACCTTATCAGCGCCAAGTATTATCGAACCCCCTGTGAATGACAAAAAGTCACTTAAACTAGAACATCTTTTCAGTAATTGTATTGAATAAATGATAATGGATTTACTACTTGGCATTAAATGTATTAACAGGGAGGTGTTGTGCAAACAGGAAGCCCATTAACCTTCATGATAACAAGAACAGTTTATTCTCAATCTGTAAACAAGTGCACAAAGGTCTGTAGAAGTAAAGGACTGCTTTTCGTTCAGGGAAGAAAATCCTCGGATGTATGCAGTTTAAAGTTCATGAAAGAGTAACCAAAGCAATCAAGAATGTACCATTTTAAGGGGTCATGTTATGAGACGTTTTTAAGATGTAACGTCTTTGCTGTCCTCAGAGTACATATGTAAAGTTTTAGCTAACAATTCCCACACAGATAATTTATTATAGCATGTTAAAATTGCCACTTTGTAGGTATGAGCAAAAATGTGCCATTTTGGGTTATTTGCCCTTTAACAGGCAAATAAGCTAATGCAAACACTGATCACCATAACTGTGGTTTGTTGAAATTGAAACTCAATTGTGCTGTCAATTATTTTCTCTTTTTCTCTCTACACTAAATGACAGTGACATGGTTGGATAGTGCAGATTAAGGGGTGGTATTATTATAATTAGATCCCCTTCTGACATCACAACGGGAGCCAAATTATAATGACCTATTTTTTCACACGCTTGCAAAGAATGGTTTACAAAATCTGAGTTACTGTCTAAAGCTAAAAATTCCCCCAAAGATAATTTATTATAGCATGTTAAAATTGCCGCTTTGTAGGTGTAAGCAAAAATGTGCCGTTTTGAGATATTTGCCCTTTAAAATGCAACTAAGCTAATGCACACACGGATCACCATAATGTCAGTTTGTTGAAATTGAAACTCAATTTTGCTGTCAATTATTTTCTCTCTTTCTCTCTGTACTAAATGGCAATGACGTGGTTGGATAGTGCAGATTAAGGGGTGGTGTTATTATAATTAAATCCCCTTTTTACATCACAAGCGGAGCCACATTTCAATGACATATTTTTTCACATGCTTGCAGAGAATGGTTTACCAAAACTAAGTTACTGGGTTTATCTTTTTCACATTTTTTAGGTTAATAGAAGCACTGGGGACCCAACTATAGCACTTAAACTTGGAAGTCAGATTTTTATGATATGTCCCCTTTAACAGATGAATACCGGTCTCGATAATAATAGCATATATTATAGCCAATATGATGACCTTTGTTGGTGTCTTTCTTTTCCAGATTCAGCTGCTGATCGAGATAATATGGCCTCTCTTCATCTTCTTCATCCTGATATCTGTCAGATATCACTATCCTCCACATGAGCAACATGAATGTAAGTGTTTTAGTCATTTCTAAAAGCACACAATGTATATATTTAATGCAGTGCTTTAGACAATCAGAATATGAGAAGACATAATCGTGCAAGTCATGATAATGGAAAAGGTCAATATAATTGAAGTCAGACTGTCAATATTTGCCCTTTTTGGAAATACACCTCAAGGAAAACCCATGACAATAAATAAGCTGAGCATTCTTAGCTTTATTTATCCTTCATATTATAGGTCTGTTTTCTGAAATACATGGGTCCCAAACAAATTTTACTTAAAATGTTAGGATAGGTAAGCTGTAATGCAAGTAAATGTTTAATTTACCCAATGAACCTTTACGGAGAGTATCATGTTTTAGCAACAGTTTTATCAGTACGGCCCATTTCACTGTGTTCGGCACAGATTTCAACACATTTAATAAGTTGTTAAACATTTTCCCAAGTTTATTGTGAACTTCAGTTAATCTTTAGATCACAGTGATTTTCACAGGATCATTCATTTAAAACTGCCACAAAATATCCTCATAATATCAAAGGTATTAGATACAAAATGAATAAAATATATTATATATAAACTCCTTAATTCATGTTATTGCTCTTACTGTTCCAAATAATAAAAACAAATAATGTAACTATGTGTATAAAAAATATAAAACCGGTTGAACTTGTTATCCTGTTTTGCTGCGTTTGCAGAAGTTGGGTTTGCGTGATGTAAAAGTGTCATATGGTAAGGTTGTTGACATGCATGTTGACATCTAATTGTTTTGTTTTCCAATTTTTCCAGGTCACTTTCCCAATAAGGCCATGCCCTCTGCGGGAACGTTACCCTGGGTGCAGGGCATCATATGCAATGCCAACAACCCTTGTTTTCGCTACCCCACTCCGGGAGAGAGTCCAGGGGTGGTGGGCAACTTCAACGACTCCATGTAAGCATTATATTTGCAGGATAAAATTTATGAATATTATTTTAGTTATTACATATTGTTGGTATTTATACTATATATTTATGTGTGTGACCTCCAAATTTACAGTATCTCCCGATTGTTCATCGATGCCAAGAAAATTCTCCTCTACAGTCAACATGACAAGAGCTTTGAAGGTTTTAAAGGACTAGTTCGAGCATTGAGAAAGCTACAGCAAAACACTGAAGGTACGTCTCTCCTCTGAAACATCTCAGTCGCTGCTTTCGTTTCGAAAGCTGTATCAGTTTTAACCAGACTTTATTCTTGGCTTAAAGTTCACAGTTTCTGATGTTTTCTCATTGTTAGATAAGTATGTACTTCCTCATGACGATCAGTTTTGGAAGACAGTGTAGCTTCCTTTATTTAGGACATATGTCTTTGAATCACTATAATAGATAATACATCATGGACAATTCACTGAATACATTAGATTTTATAAGCTATATTTATAGACCACTAATAATCGTGATACACCAATGCTATCTCATAACAAATCATATGTATTAAGTCGTACTACCACATTTGTACATTTTTGTACAATTCGCTTTGGCCCGTGACGTTTGGGCTTGGGTTTGGGTTTCGTTATTGGGATTTTTTTATGATAATCATATGTTTTTGTACAATTCACTTCTTACTAATTAGCTAACTGGTAAAATACGTTGAATTCTCGTGAGATCAGGCTTGATACACTTGCTGACACCTCTGGGTATGACATCCTCTCAGTTCACCGAGTTTAATAAATGTTCCCAGAGGATCTACTGTTTGCACCTGGGGTTTACTAATAATAGGATGCAAGCATTGCCTCCGGAGCAATAGTGATTTCTCGTGAGTCGTGACAGTTAGATGTTACAATTTTATGACAGTGGGACACGCACATGTTGTACATGTACTGAAAATATGCGGTACTATTAAAGCTGTCAGAGATGAATATGAGTTATGAGAATATGAGTTTTCCATCTGGTCAAGTCCTGCTCTCAAATCATCCTGTTACGTAAATGGGTGGATGGATGAAATTTGCGGTTAAATCATCTGAGCCATAAACGAAATATTAGCAGATATTTTTAATATCTCAGTTGGGAGATTAAATAAAGAGAAAAATGCTCAAATTGGTCTCATATTTGGAAAGATCAAAGGTTGAAAATAAATGTCAGAAGTCTCAATATGACCTAAAATGTTTCTAATCCATTTTCCAATCCCAAATAATGTGAACTGTGCTATGCATGCCACATTCTCAAGTAAAATTAATTAATCAATTAATTTAAATTTAGTTTATTCAATTTAAAATTTCACTTTAGTTACACTTTATAACAACAGTATAACAAACTTGTGTTTATTTTTATTCCTGCTAAGAAATTTCATGAGAAACATCTGATATATATATGTGACCCTGGACCACAGAACCAGTCATAAGGGTTTAATATTGAAATGTATGCATCATCTGGAAGTCGGATAAAAAATCTTTCCAGTAATGGATGGTTTGTTAGGAATAGCCAAAATACCAAGAACTGTTTAAAAATCTGGACTCTGACAGTGCAAAAAAGTCAAAATATTAAGAAAATCGGACATTTCACATGACTTTTTTAAGATTTCAAATAAATATTTGGTGTCCCCAGAGTACATATGTGAAGTTGAGCTCAAAATACCATATATATCATTTATAATAACATGTTAAAATTGACACTTTGTAGGTTTGAGCAAAAATGTGTCCATTTATATGCAAATTATCTGATCTCTTTATTAATGGGCGGTATTATCCCCTTCTGACATCACAAGGGGAGACAAATGTCAATGACCAATTTTTTCACATCACATGCTTGGAGAGAATGATTTACCAAAACTAAGTTACTGGGTTGTTCTTTATCACATTTTCTAGGTTGATAGAAGCACTGGGGACCCAAGTCAGATTTTTATGATATGTCCCCTTTAAAATTGTCTTTAGCAACACATATTACTAATGATAAATACTTTTTTGATATATTTATGGTAGGAAATTTACAAAAGATCTTCATGGAACATCATGGAATGATTTCTGGCATAAAAATCGCTAATTCTGACGCATACAATGTATTGTTGGCTATTGCTACAAATACACCCGTAGGAGTTATGACTTACGGTTTCGTGGTACACATATGTGTACTTCTTCGCACGCTACATCCACTAAAATCTTAAATAGTGCCTTATCCCAAACACTTCCTGAATGTGGAACTAACAAATCAAATTTATGAAAAGAAGAAGTTTCCGAGTACTGAAAGAGGAACGACCCGAAGTAACCTCGTAGTGAAGAGGCCGATTCAAACCGGTTCATATCAACAACTTCTGTGGAATTTACTGATACAACACAATGCACTGTATGAATAAGACAGTGCCCCGCTCTCTTTCTAACTGTTGTCTCGATCCAAAGCATAACTGGACCCAAAACGAAATGAGCAAACATCTCGTGGCCATTGCATGCCCCTAACGCAATGCTTTATTGCCTCACCGGCTGTGTCAGCCAGCTGGGAATAGAGTCATGCTTTTCACAATGTTCCCAAAGACTCCCTTTGTTCAAAAATCATAACCACGCATACTCATCTTTTATGAATATTTTTTCATATTGTACAAAAATGTTGTTGCAAAACGTATAGGCATTATATACACGTTAGTGTCAAACAAAACACATTTATTTGATACTTTTAGCTTTTTTTAATAGCCCCTCTTTTCCTAAAGTACGTTCTCGTAAACAACTTTATGAGGTTCAACAGGTTCAGTTTATAAATTGTTTTTGTAAATTATTAGTAATATATATCCTTCTGGTACTGTATAATTTATAGAAACAGCATTTCATTACTATATATTTCGTTTTAATAGATCTTATTTTCCCTTCAGGTTTCAAGCTCAAGGACTTCTTGCGTGATAATGAAACGTTGTCTGAGTTTCTGGAGAGGAACGCCTCTCTGCCCGAGCATGCTGTGAGAGAGATAGTGGAGGCCAACGTCAACTTGGAGAAGGTAAAGCTCATCCTTGAACGACCAATTGGATCGGAGCCCAACAAACACATTCACGTTTTTTTATTACGATCCTGCAGATGTTTTCTGTAGGAACCTTCATACTTAGCATTGCCTGTCCGCCCAGCATAGGCATTAAATATCAGCATGTCATCTAGCTGTTTATTATAGGAGTCTTATGTAATAGGTGACTGGGTTTCAGCACCTACATGCCTGCTCTCGTATGCGGATGTCCTTGGTGTGCTCATATACAACACGATCACGGGCAGATTCTGGATAATGGTTCGGCATGCACGTGCTGTTAGTCGGTGGATAGGGGTGGTGGATGATGAGGCAAAGGGGAGATTGGAGGAGGGTAGAGTCACATGACTGTTGTCCTACAGAGCTACAGCCGGAGGGCTATTCCTGGAAACAGAGAAGAGCTTACTGAATCTCAGCCGCTTCGACAAGATAGTGGCCACTTTGTAAACAGTCTGCGTTTGGTTTCTAGCGCTCTCGTTCTACTGCTGTCATACTAAAATAGATTAACTGAAATAGATTCTCGTCATGACTTCTAGGTCAATGTAATTTGACATGTTTAAGCCATTTTAGCCATGCGTTTATCAACACTTTGATTTCACTGCAGTAAGAATGTGTTTGTTAGCAATGGTACATCTTTTGTTTAAATTCTATTAGGCTTCTTCTTCTGAATTGTTGCTTACAAAATGTTTTTATTTAAATTCCACTTGGTTTGATATTTGTTAATGCAATTTTAAATGTGACTTAAAGGGGACATTTCACAAGACCTTATTAAGATGTCAAATAAATCTTTGGTGTCCCCACAGTACGTATGTGAAGTTTAAGCTCAAAATATCATATAGATGATTTATTATAACATGTTAAAATTGCCTTTGGCAATGTGCTGTTTTGGGTGTGTCCTTTAACATGCAAATGACCTGATATCTGCACTAAATGGCAGTGCTGTGGTTGGATAGTGCAGATTAATGGGCGGTATTATCCCCTTCTGACATCACAAGGGGAGACAAATTTCAATGACCTATTTTTTCACATGCTTGCAGAGAATGGTTTACCAAAACTAAGTTATTGGGTTGATCATTTTCACATTTTCTAGGTTGATGGAAGCACTGGGGACTCAATTTAAGCATTTAAACAGAAAAAGTCAGATTTTTATGATATGTCCCCTTTAAATTAAATGATTATTCTGATTATCGATTAATCGGTTGATTAAAATTATTTTAATAATCGATTAATCTGATAAAAAGCTGAACATCTATTCAATTAGATTTTTTTTACTTATTATAGCTGAATAAAAACCTAAATTTTTGGGGTAGATGCATACTCTACAAAGTCCAAAAGGCACACATTGATTTATTAATATAATCGATAACACTTTACAATAAGGTTTTATTAAGAAACATTAGTAAATGCATTAACTTATTTGAACAGAAATTGAACAATATAGTTTTTCAACTTACATTTAACTCTAGTTAATGTTAGTTAATGTCAATACAGTTATTCATGTTAGTTCATAGTGCAGTTACAATGCTTGATTTTATAAATGTATTAGGAAATGCCAAAATTAACATGAACAAAGACTGATAAATGCTGTTGAAGTTTATTGTTAGTTCATGTTAGCTAATGCATTAACTAATTGTTAACAAATACAACCTTATTGTAAAGTGTTACCATATAATCTTTATTTTTTTTACATTTTACATTTTACGCCTTAAATAATAACGTTTCACCAGTTTTTAAATAGTAAAACGTCTTTAAATGTACAATATATATTCAGTTGTGAATCTTTAGGGATGTGCTGGTGAGGACATTTTCCCACTGATTACCAAACTTATTTAAATTTTTAACTTTACTCCATGAATATTAATATTATTTGTTATATTAATATTATTTGTTATATGTTAAAAGGAATAAGCCAGATGATAAGACAGTGATATACCTGTGTAGTAACAAAAATAAAACATTCGTTGATATCAATTTTAATAATCGATTATAATCTATTTCATAGATTAGTTGTTGCAGCCCTGCAAGTGTCCAAATACTTCTAGATAACTGTATATATATATAAAAATGACCAAATCTGTTTTAAATGAAATTATACTTAACATAACATACCATACATTCATGGATTAACAGTGTTTTTCTGATCTGCAGGTGCTCATTGGCGGATTTGGAGTTCACCTGAGAGATCTGTGCAATTCCACGTCTCTGGAGGATTTCGTGACAATAGCCGATAAAAACGTTTCCCAGCTGACACAAAACATCATCTGCCAATCATCTACTGAATGGCTGAACAACGCAGAAAGCCACTTCCTCTCCAACCTCGATTTCCTGAAGCCAATACGGGTAACTGAACACAATCTTTACGCATATTCTAATATTATAAAGCTGTCTTGTTTAATCGATTACCATTACAAGAAAGAGTACAAGAATAGAAATCATGAATGAACTTTGAATATTGATGATGTTCAGCATTATACTGTATCACTTATATAACCACCCATATATTTCTATTCAAATTCATGGTTGTGTATAAGCTACAATAAACGCTTTGTGCCAAAGGAATTCCCAAAGTCCGGTTCAATAAGCTAATTATATCCAATCTAGGACAAGTATATATTTTTGTATTATGGACCCATTGAACTTTTGTCAGTTCATAAAGCCCAACAGACTAATATTGTGGTTGCACGCACAATGATCGGTTTTACACAATATGTTCTTGTAAGTCAAAATAATTAGTTCAGCATGTTAAACACAAACAGCAGTGGCCGGCAGCCAGAGGTCTTCACATATTGATGTCTTTGTGCAGTGTATATTCGCTTCGCTTCACACTGAATGTTTCCTTTGTCTTACGAGTAAAGAGCTTTCGAGATACTCCATCACAACCATCATTACAAAGTAATTTAGTTACGTGAAGAGGACAATGACCCATTTAAAGTGTTTCTAGTAAATCAACACTGTTTGGCTTGCGTGCCAATTGCCCCAATGATATGAGAGATGTTTTATATGCAAAGTTTTAATTAGCATATAATGTATTATTTACTTATTTTTGGCTTTGCAGAAAGATGTTAAATCTGACCCAAAGATTATCCAAGATGTGTCCACGGCGACCGATAGCCTGTTGGAGAGCCTGGGAGCATTAGCAGTGGAGGTAAGTGCAACTTAAAATATCCAGCACCCCCATTTTGCAGACAGAACAAGACACCAGATTAAATGTCCTTATGCCGGATTAGTCTGTAAAGACTAGTGGATTAGTCTATACAACACTGTAATACAACTTGTTGAGCACTAAACTCAATGCTTTAAGAATCAATGAATTGTACTGTTACTACTAATTTCCCAAAATGTCAAATCATATTTTTGCTTTGCATCGTGACAAATAATAATCTCAGACCTCAATATCAAGATACAAGAAATTTATCTAGGGGGGGGCAAAACAGTTATGTCAACAGATGCCTATTTTGGTTGGCACCCGAACATCTCCGCTGTCAGAAACCCAAGCGTTGACACTTGACATTATAGCTGTCGGTAGGGAGAATCCAGGGTTAGCTCTGTGCTCATGCGTGACTGTTTTTGCCAACACCAGACAAAACTGCTGAGCTCAATATATAAGTAAGGTAACAAGCATTTAGATCTCACAGGGTGCATACTTCCCAATCGGTTGTATCCTCATTCCATGTTCCACGGGAATTTGTCATACAAACCATTTCTTTTAAACCAGACGTCAAACTGAATGTGAAATCTAGCAAACGCCAACACGTCTCACACAAATGTTAGTTCCTCTTTGTTCTCGCATGAGAGCGGCGGACGTGCTCGCTGAACTCGAATAACCCTCGCTGCAGACGACAGCACGGAGGTTACTACAGGTCGTGCCTATTACTTGAGTTACTTGTCCTTGTTTACATGCCTGTCTGGCCTGCAGGGCATCCTTAGACACCTCCTGTGACAGATATAACAATAGGTTATTACTAGCAACTGACAGCAAGCTGACAAAACACACACTTAAACTGAAACATCAACTGAAGTGGCATTCATTTAAAGTAAAACTAGAAGAGATTATTAGGTTTGAAATGTTAAAATAAATCTTTGTATATAACCATGTATGGTAAGAGCATACTATGTAAGTGCTTGGAGTATTGTGGGAAAATATTCATTTGATGTGTCTCGTATGGGTTAATGGAGATTTCGGGAAATGCACATGACGTGAATAAATCCGCGTGAATCATACTGACTCATTCTTTGCCCGCTTATAACCCTTCTCATCTCAAACATTCACACAGCAAATGTTTTTTTAACATGCAATGCCACCCTTTCATCTATAATATCATAGTTTCACGAACTATTATTTCGCTGGATGACATCAGTGCAATTCAATCTTATAAAGTAGGTTATCTTCCAGCGTTCTCCTCCAGCGTGTGCTTTTCTTTTCATGGAGAGAATGACCGATAGTAACCTCTCCTCCAGCAGTCGAGCTCAAGCGTGCCACAGCTCCGCCTCTGTTCGGTTTGTTGCCTAGCGAGTGGCACCGGATACTGGTTTTCCTCGATTTTCTATCATACCCGTCCAATTAGCCCAGAAAACTCGTAATCTCATGGTTATTTTCCCTTATTGTTGTGCAGTGATGCAATTTCTCACAAATGCATACGGATACCTTCAATTGTCTGTTCTGGAGGCGAGTTTGCTGTTATTGCACAAGTAGCGATCAAATACTTCTTGTGTATTTTGTTTTTAGTCGAATAAAGTAATTTTAAGGGAATATATTACCCATGCGTTTCATGTTCATAGGTGATTAAATAATTATATAACCCAGTGAAAATTAAAGGGACACTCCACGTTTTTTGAAAATATGCTCATTTTTAGAGTTAAATAGGGCTGGGTATCTATTCAGATGTTCCAGCTCGATTCGATTCAAAAGCTATCGATTCGATTTCGATTCTCGGTTCAATTTTCGATTCCGGTTCTCGGGTTGGTTTTTATACTGGATTCTCGATTTAACTCAATGAATATAGATTTAATACAAATACTATATTAATAAAAAGAACAGTGAACAGCAGTTTACACGTGGGTAATTAATAAAAAGAAATTAAAAGCCACAACACTATCATCGTCGTCTTCGGCTTCCATACATCTGACTTTTTATGTGAAGGTGGCATCAACGTCAATGAAGCACCTGAAACCGCCATTTTAAGCACTGAATGAATGAATGACAGGCTCCCCTCTCGCTCCTTGGTAACATCGCGCAAGGCAAAAAAGACGTGACATCTAGTGAAGAAGACTAATTAGATTAATGTTGATCTTACGTTCAATGTTTGCGGAAATAAATATTAAAGAAAAAATCGATTCTGCTCTTTGGGAATCGATTTTGAATCGACCACATTTAAAAAACGATTAATCGAAAAATCTATTTTTTTTGCCCAGCCCTAGAGTTAAACATTTGATTTTTACCGTTTTGAAATCCATTCAGCCGATCTCCGAGTCTGGGGGTACCACTTTTAGCATAGCTTAGCATAAATCATTGATTCTGATTAGACCATTAGCATTGCGCTAAAAAGTAACCAAATACTTTGGATATTTTTCCTATTTAAAATTTGACTGAGCTGGAAATGAGCATATTTAAAAAAAAAGAGCAGTGTCCCTTTAAAATAATTTTTTGTCAGTATTTTAGGGACCAGTGTGTAGATCTTTAGCGGCACTTAGCGGCTCAGTCCACAGCTCATCCCTCCCTTTCAGAATGCATATAGAAGCTACGGTAGTCGCCACAGGACAAACACGTCATCGTCTAGGACAAAACATAGTGACAAAACACGCTTTGTAGAGCAGTTTGTCCATTTACGGTTATTGTAGAAATGGCAACTTTCATGTAAGGAGACCCACGGTGGATGTAGATAAAATCGGCTCATTCTAATGCTGCATTCAGACCAGCCACGGTAGAGGCGTCGAGCGTGAATGATGTCAATGTAAAGACGCGTTGATGCGTATCTGGAGGTCTTGCGCGGTAGACAATAATTAAACCCTGTGACACACAACGCTTTCATATTTAAAAGCACATGGACCAACACACATAAATAGACATATCATCGCTCTAAATTGATGCATCCGTAATAATGAATTATTTCTAGCAAAAGGATTCAATAAACATATGCATTAACAGTCATCTACCGTGCAGACATATTTTTAACCTTTTGTAAAATTTGACATGCTTGTCGACCTGGTTTGATCATTTATTGTGTAATTTAAAATTGTAAATCCTAACGCTACTACTCTTCATATCTCAGCTTGCGAGTATGAAGAGCTGGCGAGACATGCGGACAGAGATCCTCTTCTTGACGGGAAACAGCATGCAATCCCCCAACCACATGTACCAGGCCGTGTCCCGCATCGTCTGCGGCCACCCGGAGGGAGGCGGTCTCAAGATCAAGTCCCTTAACTGGTACGAGGATAACAACTACAAAGCACTGTTCGGCACCCACGGCAATGACAGCGAAGAAGAGTCTGCGTCTGTTTACGACAACTCCTCCAGTGAGTATATCCATCCGTCCGTTCATTTATCACCCATGAAGAGCTCAAATGCTAACTAATGATTGTTTATCTCTTTAGCGCCCTATTGTAACAGCTTGATGAAGGGTTTGGAGTCCAGTCCCATTTCTCGTATGATCTGGAGGGCTTTGAAACCACTGCTCATGGGGAAGATCTTGTACACGCCAGATACACCCGCCACCCAAAGGATCATACAGGAGGTCAGGAGATCATACAGAAGGGGAAGATTGTCCACCGTTATCCTAGAAGACCTTTCTAACAAATATCTGTTTATCTCTCAGGTCAACAAAACGTTTCAAGAGTTCGGGGTGCTCAGAGATCTCGGGGGCATGTGGGAGGAGATGAGACCAAAAATCTGGAACTTCATGGAGCACAGCGAGGAAATGGACCTGGTTAGGGTGAGTTACGCACATGTTTGTTTGAAAGCAGATATACTGCCACCGTTAGGACTTCAGTGGTACTGCATGTTAAGCTCACAGCTGAAATCACATGGCACACAACGTGTGGTCCAGGATGGGGAATCTTTAAACCCCTGGAGAAATGTTGGGAGTCTTTTGTGACCTGGTAAAATGTGTTATGTAAGGTGTAAGGTGGCTCACACTGGCAACAAATTTAAGACTCCCTCTTATGACTATACATGACTTTTATAAAACGTCATGGTGATACTGTGGGAAAAAATATGCTGTAATTTTATTTTCAAACAATAATTAAATAACATTATGTGTGAAAACCCATTTATTAAACATTCATTATTAGATTATGAGACTTTAGCCAGGGTCACATAATATTTGTGTATGTATGAAATAATTAAATGTTACTTTGTCCTAAACAGACACTGCTACAGAACAACGCTAGCGCTCGTTTCTTCAACGCCAAGCTGACCGGGACAGAATGGCGCGTGGAGGACGTGTCCAGCTTTCTGTCTAAGGCCTCCGAGGACACGCGTCCCAACGGAACGGCATACACGTGGCGAGAGGTTTTCAACGAGACCGATCAGGCCATACAAACCATCTCTCGATTTATGGAGGTACACAATTCACACACATAAACACAGACAATTTAGTACTTTGAATGATTTGCACATTGCATGATGATTTGTTCAAAGCTTCCTGTCTTCAGTTAAATGGGGACATCTAGTCTCCCTGAATACGACAACCGTATAAAGTGAACGACTTGTGATCGATGCTAATCAATTTAATGTTTCTTCGAAGCGAACTAAATCAAATTTGAGTCAGTGCATCTTTTTATACTTCTGGGTCACTGTGTCACGGCATCAGAGAGTTTTCTAATAAATCAATCATGCTGAATCACCGGAGTGGGTCATGTCACGTCCCAAATTAGCTACATCATGTTACGTGCATCGAGTTTTATGTGCTGCGTTTTTTAATAATCCCTGTCTTTTCCTGAAGTGTGTGAATCTGGATAAATTGGAGCCGGTGGCCAATGAGGAACGCTTAGTAAACAAGTCCATGCGTCTGCTGGATGACCGTAAATTCTGGGCCGGCATCGTGTTTCCTGATATGCAGAAGAACACATCTGAACTGCCACTCAACATCAACTATAAGATACGAATGGACATTGATAACGTGGAACGCACCAACAAGATCAAGGATGGGTAAGAGACATTGTATTTTATTTACACCAAGGGGCTGTTGAATGCTTTATTTTGATTGAGAATTTTGATATTTTTTGATAAATGCGCACCTGACCTGTCAAATGTCCTGAAAATAACCTCCAAAGCAATGTCTGTGGTAACCGTGGGATAAGCAGAATAATTGACTCCGGTCCTTTGAATAAAAAAAAAATAGTTGCTGCAATTTTTTTGCATTAATCCTAATTTGTTTTGCATGAATAAATTATTTTTGCTTTGCAATACTATTTTTGCATTAATTATTTTTTCATTAATCCTATTTTTATCCATTTTTTTGCATTAATTCTAATATTTTTTTAGTACTAAAAAAAGTTTTGTGCATTGCTTCAATTTTTTGCATTAATCCTAATTTGTTTTATTTTGCAATAATACTATTTTTTTCATTAATTTAATTTTTTCATTAATCCTAATATTTTTTTGCATTATTCCAAATTTTTTGCATTAATTCTAATATATATATTTTCTAAATTATTCCAATTTTTTTTGACATTAATCCTATTTTTTTGCATGTACCATAATATTCTTTTGGCATTTATCCAAATTGTTTTGCATTAATCCAATTTTTTCATTAATTCAAATTTTTTGCATTAATTCTAATATATATATATTTTAAATTATTCCAAATTTTTTTGACATTAATCCTATTTTTTTGCATGTACCCTAATATTCTTTTGCCATTTATCCAAATTGTTTTGCATTAATCCTAATATTTTTTGCGTTAATATTAGTATTTTTTTCATTAATCCTAATTCTTTTGCATTAATCCTAAAATTTCATTAAAGCTTTACAAAACTTGAACCAAACCATCCAGCTACGTCGGTGAGAGCTAATGTTTGTTTTTGCTATAGATACTGGGACCCTGGTCCTCGAGCAGACCCATTTGAAGATCTGCGTTACATCTGGGGCGGATTCTCTTACCTGCAGGATGTTATTGAGCATGGAATCATAAGAGCGCTGACAGGCAGCAAAGAGAAAACTGGAGTTTATATTCAACAGATGCCTTATCCCTGCTATGTGGATGACATGTAAGAAATGCCATTTTGAAGTACATGCGTGTTCTTGTATTTTCATTCGTTATGTCTTCTGTTTTGTCTAATCCCTTCTGTCTTTGCTGTAGGTTTCTGCAGGTCATGAGTCGCTCCATGCCTCTTTTCATGACTCTAGCCTGGATGTACTCGGTGGCGATCATCATCAAAGGTATTGTGTATGAGAAGGAGGCGCGTCTGAAGGAGACCATGAGGATTATGGGTCTGGATAATGGAATATTATGGCTGAGCTGGTTCATCAGTAGCTTGATACCATTGCTCATCAGCGCCGCCCTACTGGTGCTCATTCTGAAGGTACGCAACTAATATTCAATTTCAAATTTGAATGGTTAAAAAGACATTCTAGTATTTATCTAGCTACCCATATTCATTTTATAGCTTTATACTCTTATTGTATGCTAAAGATTACCTCACGTGTGTTTGTTTTTATTCCTTTTAAGCAATTTAACCATAACCAAAGAAATATCTTTGCATTTCTATCAAAAGAGTCCCATGAGCTACAGAAGAGCAATACAATTGTCCTATGTTCATTACTTATTAAAATGCATTGCTAACGTGTATATTTCTCTTTTTTGCTCAGATGGGGAATCTACTGCCTTACAGTGACCCCGGGGTTGTGTACTTGTTCCTGACTTCCTTCGCTGTTGTGACCATCATGCAGTGTTTCCTAATCAGCACACTTTTCTCACGTGCTAACCTCGCCGCTGCCTGCGGGGGCATCATATACTTCACCCTCTACCTGCCCTATGTTCTCTGTGTGGCCTGGCAGGATTACGTGGGCTTTGGGGCCAAAGTGATTGTGGTGAGTGTCTACTCTTGTGAATGTAGTGAAATACGAATAGTAATATATGCTACGATACTGTAATAGCTGCCGTTTTTACTGTACTTTACAGTATCAGCCGCTGTTTTTACTGTACTTTGCTGTAACAGCCGCCTTAC
Source organism: Paramisgurnus dabryanus (assembly GCF_030506205.2). Lineage (NCBI taxonomy): Eukaryota > Metazoa > Chordata > Actinopteri > Cypriniformes > Cobitidae > Paramisgurnus > Paramisgurnus dabryanus. The sequence continues at coordinate 23,796,094 of NC_133340.1, read as the reverse complement.
TTACTGTACTTTACAGTAACAGCCCCCGTTTTTTTAATGAACTATACTGTAACAGCCGCCGTTTTTACTGTACTTTACTGTAACAGCCGTAGTTTTTGCTGTACTTTACAGTAACAGCCGCCGTTTTTACTGTGTGTTATAGTAACAGATGCCGTTTCGACTGTACTTTACAGTAACAGATGCCATTTTACTGTACTTTACAGCAACAGCCACCGTATTTACTGTACTTTACAGTAACAACCCTCGATTTTTAATGTACTATACTGTAACAGCCGCCATTTTTACTGTACTTTACAGTAACAGACGCCGTTTTGACTGTACTTTACAATAACATCAGTCATTTTACTGTACTTTACTGTAACAGCCATCATTTTTACTGTACTTTACTGTAACAGCTGCTATTTTTTACTCTATTTTACTGTAACAGCTGCCATTTTACTGTACTTTACCGTAACAGCTGCTGTTTTTACTGTATTATCTGACGTTTTTACTGTATTTTACTTTAACAAAAACTTTAATTCCATACTAAAATTCAACTTTCATTATGAAAATTTCCTCTGTTTCACAGAGTCTGCTGTCCCCTGTGGCTTTTGGCTACGGGTGCGAGTACTTCGCTCTGTTTGAGGAACAGGGTGTGGGGATACAGTGGAGTAACCTGCTCTCCAGCCCTCTGGAGGAAGACAATTACAGTCTCACCACATCCATCTCTCTCATGCTATTTGATGCAGTGCTGTACGGCATTATGACCTGGTACATCGAAGCTGTGTTCCCGGGTGAGCATTCAGACAGTTTCAGTGTAACTCACAAGACATCGGAAAGCTTTGATAGGGTTTGCATGGTTTGAACTTGTCTCTCTTGCAGGCCAGTATGGCATCCCACGTCCATGGTACTTCCCATTCACCAAGTCCTACTGGTGTGGAGAGAAATGTGGCGGAATGACATCAGTGTCTACCAACAAGAAAGAAAATGCTGAAGGTATAGAAACTAAAATAAAAACGTAATGCATATATATTTTTTTATTAAAAATTTAGTTTGACGTGTTTGATGCATCTTCTAGCCATTTGCATGGAAGAAGAGCCAGCCCACTTGTCCCCTGGTGTTTACATCGAGAACCTGGTGAAGGTCTACAATAATGGGAAACTGGCGGTGGATGATTTGAGTCTAGGCTTTTATGAAGGCCAGATCACCTCCTTCCTGGGTCACAACGGTGCTGGAAAAACCACAACCATGTAGGCAACCAAACAAGAGATCTATCTGTTCATCTGATATTAATGATGTGATGTCTGATCGGTTTAATGTTTGTGCCATAGGTCTATTCTCACCGGCCTGTTCCCACCCACCTCGGGCACAGCTTACATCATGGGCAAAGACATTCGCACGGATCTGAGTACTATACGTCAAAACCTGGGAGTGTGTCCACAGCATAACGTCTTATTTAGCATGTAAGTTGCCTCAAGAAATCAGGAGATTTTACAAACATTGTAGATCTAGAATTACAAACAATTATCCATACATTTTAGGCTCACCGTTGAGGAACACATCTGGTTCTACGCACGTCTGAAGGGTTTGTCCGAGGAGAAGGTGAAATCCGAGATGAAGCAGATCGTGACGGACCTCGGCCTGCCCCATAAACGCAAATCTCGCACCAGTCAGCTCTCAGGTGCAGTAAAACAATAAATCATAACGTAAAGTTTAAAAATAAAAGTCTGGTATTTTAACCCTCTTATAATGTGCTGTAGGAGGTATGCAGAGGAAGCTATCTGTCGCTCTGGCATTTGTCGGAGGATCAAAGGTCGTGATTCTGGACGAACCTACTGCCGGAGTCGATCCATATTCCCGTCGAGGCATCTGGGACTTACTGCTGAAATATCGTCAAGGTAGACATAGTCTATATAACAAACTATTCTCGGGTCAATTCTCCTGAAATGTTCCTTCAAGCCGCATATTTGTTCGATTCAGGTCGCACGATCATCCTCTCTACCCACCACATGGACGAAGCCGATATCCTGGGTGATCGCATTGCCATTATCTCCCATGGGAAGCTCTGCTGTGTGGGTTCCTCGCTGTTCCTCAAAACCCAGCTGGGAACGGGATACTACCTTACGCTAGTCAAAAAAGACTTTGATCTGTCCGCAAGCTCATGCCGCACCTCCAGCAGCGTTGCCTCATATTCCAAGGGAAGCCTTAAGAAGGTACAAAAAATCTTGTAGATGCATTTAGGTAAAGAGGGTTGGTGACATCTCATGGGAAGGGTATCGTAAAGTTCCAATTGAAACATTGTTTTATTTAATCATGCTTTCCTTTCTTGGACTTTTTTTATCTCTGTAGGAGGACAGCGTGTCTGAGAGCAGTTCTGATGCTGGACTGGGCAGTGACCATGAAAGTGAAACCACCACAATAGGTACCAACAACCTCCTAAGTCCCCTTGCTCTATACTCCCTAAATAGTGTCCTAACTGAAACCTTCATGTTTTAGATATCTCCCTCATCTCCAACGTGATTTTCAAGCACGTTCCTACAGCCAGACTGGTTGAAGACCTGGGTCATGAGATCACATACGTTCTGCCCTATGAGTACGCCAAAGTCGGAGGGTTTGTGGAGCTTTTCCACGAGATTGACGATCGCCTGACCGACCTCGGCATTTCTAGCTATGGCATATCTGATACGACTCTGGAGGAGGTGATGGTTTATCTGTGCAAACGTTTCAAGATCCTTTATTTGTTTTTTTATGGAATTGAATATAAATGGTTTGTGATTTTTTGAGCAGATCTTCCTCAAAGTCGCCGAGGACAATGGGGTGGATGCCGAAATGTCAGGTAAACCCCTGCGTGATATAATATTACTGTTTTTAATAACTTCTCATAGCATCTGTGGGAACTAATTATGATTCCTCTCTATGTTGTTGTTGTACAGATGGGATTCTGCCCGCTCGCAGGAACCGCAGGCATGCTTTCGGTGACCATCAGAGCTGTTTGAAGCCGTTTACTGAAGATGACTTTGATTTCAATGATTCAGAAGGTGATCCAGGTACTTTTTCTACTCATTTTCATCCATCTCACATCTTGGTTAATTTTAAGTATATTTCAACCCATTCTAAAGTGGTTTTATGCATGATATATTTAAAATTGGCATAAAATCTCACCGGGGTTAATGTGCACCTGCAGAATCACGGGAGACGGACTGGTTGGGCGGTGCTGATGGTAAGGGATCGTACCAGGTGAAGGGCTGGAGTCTGAAGAGACAGCAGTTTGTGGCTTTACTCTGGAAGCGATTCCTCTACGCCCGACGTTCCCGGAAAGGTTTCTTCGCTCAGGTACGGCCTTCTATCCATCTTCACGTAACATCAGATCTCTTAAACAACCAATCACAAGTCTATAACACTTCCTGATTGTGTCGGTTCCAGATCGTTCTGCCTGCTGTCTTCGTGTGCATCGCCCTGGTCTTCAGTCTCATCGTACCTCCCTTTGGAAAGTATCCGAGCCTCGCTCTTAAACCCAGCATGTATGAGGAGCAGTTCACCTTTATCAGGTGCTAACCACCAGCCATACACCTCAATCTGTGGTTTATTGACTCTCTATTTATAAATCTTTGAGTCTAATAAGTGTTTGCCCACCACAGCAATGATGCACCTGAAGACGGACACACAAACAGGTTACTTGAAGCTCTTACGGACAATCCGGTTTACACTGAAAAATGCTCAGGGAAACAGAAAGCGATGTGAGTATCATGCTCCTCAAAGATGTTTACATCTGTATTTAAACTCATGAGATGCTTTTATGCAATCAGGATAAACATTTTATCAATATATACATTGATGCTTGATGCTGCTTGCGAAATTCTATAGCAGACATAGATTAAAAATGTAAAAAGCAAATTTAAAAACAAACAAAACTAAATACAATTTTTGTTTCTTTGAAATAGTGGCACATCATGTCCGATCGAAGATGGAAAATGGGTGACTCCAGAGGTTCCAGAAAGCGTTCGGGATGTGTTCCTGAAGGGAAACTGGAGCATGGAAAACCCATCGCCTCTGTGTGAATGCAGCTGTGAGGGACGGAAAAAGATGCTTCCAGAATGTCCACCGGCAGCAGGTGGTCTACCTCCGCCACAGGTACACATGTGACCGAATACTACTTCAATGTAGCGTTATTACTCTGTTTTTAGCTCATGCTTCCAAACAAAAGATGTATGAATGTTTCTTTGTTATTATTTTTCTCAGATTAAAGTCACCACTACTGAAACCTTACAGAATCTGACAGGCAGAAATATCTCAGATTATTTGGTGAAAACATACGCTCAGATTATCGGCAAAAGGTGGGATACGCGAATCCACAGATACAGGTTTATTACTTCTTTCAATTGAATGGCAGTGCTATAATTGTTGCTCTATCTCTCTGTCTCTTTAGCTTGAAAAACAAACTCTGGGTCAACGAATTCAGGTACATTTATTCTTTTGGATGTTAAAGATTAAAATGAAAATGCATTCATTTATACTTTATAGTCAAAAATGCAGGGCTCCATTGATTTCTGATTGGCTTTTTTACAGGTACGGCGGATTCTCGTTGGGTGCTAGAAGTTCACAGGCCCTACCTCCTCCCGATGAGATCAATGATGCCATCTCTCAGATTCGCAACCGCTTCAGTCTAAAAGCTGTAAGTCACTTTATGTTTGATCTGAAGATAGGAAATATTACCCCACCGGAGATTCATATTGCTGCCCAATGTTTAGGATTTTGGCCAATGTTAACCCCAGTTCTTACCCACAGGGAACTGCAGCCGATCGCTTTCTGGCAGGCCTGTCGTCATTTATCCGAGGTCTCGACACCAAGAACAATGTAAAGGTGTGTATGCTTGGATGTTTATCGCATAAACAGTTTCTCTTTGTGAGAAATAAAGAGCTTATAAGCATTCAGGTGCTTTATTGCATGAAGTAATCCGTCAACAGAATTCCTGGCAGGGTGGTTTTTGTACAGATTTGGTTATTTTTTTTCGGATAGGGCGAATGTACGTAAACATACAAATGCAATTGTATGAATTCATAGAAATTAGCCACCTGGTAAATTAGCTACAAACTTCCATGAGATGTGTGATTATTTTCCTATTTTAATAATTATTACTATATTTCTTTCAATTATTACATTTATTTAGTTATATTTATTTAAATGATTTACAATATTTTTATATTTATGATTTGTAAAAAAAAAAAGTAAAAAAAAAATAATTTTTATAATTTAAATAAAAAAATGAATAATTATTAGAAAAAACAATAATGATGCCCCACCATCAAACTCCACTCATTACTGGGGCGATTGTACTTAAACATACAAATAAAAATTTGTCGGTAAATTAGCTACGAATTTCCATTAAGATGTGTCATTATTTTCCTATTTTAATAATTATTACTATATTTATAAAAATATTAAATTTATTGAATTGTATTTATTAAAATGATTTACACTCTTTTTATATTGATATTTTTGTAATTTTTTTGTTAAAAATTAAAAATTTTATACTTTTAATTTAAAAATTTATGATTATTAGAAAAGACAATAATGATGCCCCACCATCTAACTCCACTCATTAACCCAGTGTTACTGGGGCGATTGTACTTAAACATACAATGTGATTGTAAAAATTCATAGTAATTATCCACCTGGTAAATTAGCTATGAATTTCCATGAGATTATGCCATTATTTTACTATTTGAATAATTGTTACTATATTTATTAAAATTATTAAATGTATTTAATTATATCTATAAAAAAAAATTACAATCCTTTTATATTGATGACTTGTAAAAGAAAATAATTTTTTATAAATTCATTTTAAAAAGTTATGATTATTAGAAAAAACAATTATGCTCCACCATGGTGATTTTACTTAAACATACAAATGCAATTGTAAAAATTCGTAGTAATTAGCCACCTGGTAAATTAGCTATCAATTTCCATGAGATGTGTCATTATTTTCCTATTTTAAAAATTATTACTATATTTATTGAAATTATTAAAATTTTTAAATTGTATTTATTATAATTATTTACATTACTGTCTGTCTTCTTTCACAGATCTGGTTTAATAACAAGGGCTGGCACAGTATCGGAGCGTTCCTCAATGTCATGAACAATGCCGTCCTGCGTGCTAATATGCCTGCCGGCCCCGAGAGTTCAAAGTTCAGCATCAATGTGTTCAACCACCCGCTCAATCTGACCAAAGAGCAGCTATCGCAGGTGGCCCTGTAAGTAACCACGACACCGATTTACGCTTGTTTACCGATACGATCTGCATTTCTGACATTTTTTATCTTTATTCAACTGCCAGAATGACAACCTCAGTGGACGTGCTGGTGTCCATCTGCGTCATCTTCGCCATGTCCTTCGTCCCGGCCAGTTTTGTGGTCTTCCTCATCCAGGAGAGGGTGAATAAAGCCAAACACATGCAGTTCATTAGTGGAGTGCAGCCTTTGCTATACTGGCTGGCCAACTTTATGTGGGATATGGTAAGTTTAGTTTAAACTTCTTTAATAGATGGTCAGTACTGAATGATCCTCCTAGAAATAGTTTTTAAAAAAATAATAATTATATTCTTTCTCCTACAGTGCAACTACATTGTCCCAGCGACGTTGGTCATCATCATCTTCGTCTGTTTTCAGCAGGAAGCCTACGTCTCTTCCACTAACCTTCCTGTTCTTGCTCTATTGTTGTTGCTATATGGGTAAGACCCAAAGCATTATTATATCAACTATATTGATCGATTATAAATCACTTGAAGTGTATGTAGTATGAAAGAAGTGGCCATACATTATGATAAAATCCTAAAAATGCGTTTTGTGTCCTTGTAGGTGGTCCATAACACCCCTGATGTACCCGGCATCATTCTTCTTTAAGATCCCAAGTACAGCGTATGTGGTATTGACGAGCGTCAACATCCTCATTGGGATTAATGGAAGTGTGTCCACATTTGTCCTGGAGCTTTTTGGCAGCAACGTAAGTCAGATTCTGCTACTTCATGTAGATCAGATCTTTGAGAAAGTCTCATCATGATGTTTCTACTCATTCGTTCAGGAGATTGGCGGCATCAACAACATCTTGAAGAACGTGTTCCTGATCTTCCCTCACTTCTGTCTGGGCAGAGGTCTCATTGACATGGTGAAGAATCAAGCGATGGCTGACGCTCTGGAGAGATTCGGTGCGTAGCGTTCCTTTAAACACAAACCCACTTTTTTCCAGATTTATTTGAGCTATTACTGCAATCTACTGACATTGTTTATTATTATGAAAGCATTTTAATGCATATATTTTTCCTTTAAATGTAGAATCGCTATATTGCATTCTTACATTTCACCAGTTATACAAAACGTAATACTGTTAATATTATTAGGTTCTTTAGAATGGTGTTTTTTAAGGGTGTTTGTGTTGATTTGGCAAACGGTCCAGGTCTAAGTGTCAGTGGAATTGTGGACACAAAATGTTCTGGATGGTTTCCAGCAACCATCATTCGAATTGCAGCTTCTCGAACATTTTTTTTGTAAACAAAATCCTACTTTGAGAAAGACATCAGGACTGAATTAAGCAAAACATGTTACGAAAGGCAGACAGCACTGCATGTATCTTTCTGGGGAAAGCAATCCCATAATGCACTGCTAAAGGCTTATTGATAGTGATAGCAAAGAAGTGTTAATTTTAAATATATTTTTCAGTACTAAAAAGTATAAATAACTAGTTTTTATGTAAACTATTTAACTTCTAACATTTATTTTTTTTATATTTATTTGCATTTCAGGTGAGAATCGATTTCGGTCTCCTCTAGCGTGGGATATGGTGGGCAAAAATCTCTTTGCCATGGCTGTAGAAGGCGTGGTTTTCTTCACTATCACCGTTCTTATCCAGTATCGTTTCTGCATCAAGGCCAGGTGATGACCCAAAGCTTTGCTTTCAAGTGAACAAAAATGTGGAAAATGAAAATGCATTGCAAAATGTATATAACATATGTTTTGGTTTAATAGATCGGTTAGCACTAAGCTCCAGCCAATAGGAGAGGAGGATGAAGACGTGGCCAGAGAGAGGCAAAGGATTTTGGGAGGAGGGGGCCAGACGGACATCCTGGAACTCAAACAGCTCACAAAGGTTTGTGAAGTTATCAATTATTTAACATCTGGAACACTCAAGATAAATTTAATGATAGAAGTTATGGCATTAGAGTTGCTTTTCAGTTTTACAGAAATTTTTTTATGTTCACGCAGGTGTATAAGAGAAAACAGAAACCAGCTGTAGATCGACTTTGTGTGGGCATCCCGCCAGGAGAGGTGAGCTCACTTCCTTGTTTTCTGTAGTTTGCACGATAAAGATAAAATTATGTTTTTAACGATGATGTTTTCATCATCAGTGTTTCGGGTTACTCGGTGTGAACGGTGCTGGGAAGACGAGCACATTCAAGATGCTCACTGGAGATTCTGTGGTCACTAGCGGAGAGGCTTACTTAGCAGGCAAGAGGTAAAACAAATGAAACAACATAACGTAGCTTCCTCTTAAAAACAAATATTATGTTATAATTAATAATATGACCAAATTGTTGTTTTTGCAGCGTGTTGACAGAAATCGACGAAGTCCATCAGAACATGGGATACTGTCCGCAATTTGATGCCATCAATGACCTGCTGACCGGCCGGGAGCATCTGGAGTTTTACGCCATTTTGCGGGGCGTCCCGGAGAAAGAAGTGTGCGAGGTCCGTTGCCTTCGAGATGAGTGCATTATAATGTCAAAGCTAAAAAATGAGCAATCTAATTGGCGTTTGTTCGTTACAGGTGGCAGACTGGGGAATCCGTAAACTGGGACTGATTAAATATGTGGACAAACTAGCGGGAAGCTACAGTGGAGGAAACATGCGAAAACTCTCCACCGCCATGGCGCTCATTGGTTGCCCACCTGTGGTTTTCTTGGTGAGTGTGCGAATAATAAACTATTAACAAAAAGTTATTGATCGTTCAAACAAACAAACAAAAAAATCGTAGTTCTGGATTTTGGACAGTGGGGTTAAATATTTATATATTGGTACTACATTATTGTGCATGGCAAAACAAATGGGCGAAATCTTTTCCAAATAAAGATTTTATTGCCATTATACTAAACAACAAAACCTCCAACATTATATAAAAATCCCAAATAACACTACATATGTGCGTATTTGGGTCATCTACATTTCATAAAAAGCGCAGACCCTTGCAGACCTCTTTCTCTGAAAAACACCTATAAAGTATCTTTGTTTTTCCTTTTGGACGTTACCACATTTTTAAAGTGCCATAAAGTCCAGTCCAATTGGACTGGGCAGTTCATGGAAAGCAGCCCAGCACATTTCAACTCTCTGTCCATCATAATTGAGAAATATGATGACTCTACTGTTTATAGTGTTTGTTAAATTTGTGGTTAACCTGGCTGTCCCTGTTGTTATAGGACGAACCCACCACTGGGATGGACCCCAAAGCCAGACGGGCCCTGTGGAACTGCATCCTCAGCATCATTAAAGAGGGACGCTCGGTCCTTCTGACATCACACAGGTGAGACAGACTCTTACTTGTCTTTGTCATTTGATGTGTGCCACCTGACCTACCCAAGTCATGGTTTTGCAGTTTTATCATGCAGAATAACTTTTGGTTTGGTTTGTTACATGCAAAAGAGGTAGTAAAAGTGATTTTCATGTGACTTCTTCATTAACCATTACTGTAATGTGTTTCTATGCAGTATGGAGGAGTGTGAGGCTCTCTGCACTCGTATGGCCATCATGGTCAACGGCAGGTTTCGCTGTCTGGGCAGCGTGCAGCACTTAAAAAACAGGTAGGAACTTATACAACATCTGTTTAACATACACATTTATGAGGTGCATTCTGGGATACTTTGAAAATAATTCCTATGTATGCTAAAAAAACTTTTGTCAGGTCCAACACTATTTGGTCATATGCTTGAAAACAGCTACATTTGTAATTTTAAACAATGAGATTTTAAGAGCAGTATTCTGAAAGTCCTTTATTTCTGCACCAGGTTCGGGGATGGGTACACCATCATCCTGCGGGTGGCCGGTTCCGATCCGCAGCTGGAGCCGGTGATGGAGTTCATCGAGCGGGAGCTGCCGGGCAGCAACCTCAAAGAGAAACACAGAAACATGCTGCAGTACCAGCTGCCCTCCTCCCTTACCTCCCTCGCTCGCATCTTCAACATCCTCGCCAAGAACAAAGAGCAACTCCACATCGAGGATTACTCCGTCTCACAGACCACCTTAGACCAAGTAAGATCGCCTACTCGGATTAGTTTTGATTCTGGTTTTAATTCAAATTCACTTCAGCAAAACATTTACACATAGGCAGAGTTTAGGGGGGCCAGGGGGGCACTGCCCCACCAGACAAGAGCTAATTATTATTGTCTGAGCTATTAATAAAATAGAAATATGATATCATTTATATTTTATTCGTCTAATCTTAATATATTATTGTGTAGATGAGTACCCTAACTCTCACTATTCTCAAAGTATTGCGATACTCTTGTTTGCTAGTGGGTGCCCCTCAAGCAAAAACGCGAAACTCTGCTTATGCATTTAGGTGCTAGGTTATTGAGGTACATTAAAACTTTTATGAAAACAAAAAAGTTTGTGAATGACAAAACAATACAAAGTATAAATGCGCTGTGAAATGCAAACAAACCTAACAATAAAAGTATTTTATTGTATTTTAGTAACATAAAAATACACAGAAATTTGAAAATCTGATGCAAATGAAATGTAAAAACTAATAAAACTATAAAAATTGCTGATTTGCAAATAATCTAACCTATATTTCATTTTTTTAAGGTATTTGTTAATTTTGCCAAGGACCAAAGTGACGAGGACCACTTAAAAGACATTTCCATTAACAAAGGCGATGCCGTGGTGGACATTTCTCAACTAGACGCCTTCCTCACGGACGAGAAGGCCAAAGAGACTGTGGTGTGATCCACCGTGACCGCCATTCATGGTTACATTTTTTGTATTTCAGTGTGTGTTGCCCGCCTGAGGGTGTTGAACTTTAACCCACTACTGAAAGATACCAATGCAAATCAATGCAAAAGAATCAAAAGGAGTCAAATATACTGAAGACGCTGAGCCTGGCGCTCACCGCTAACTCTCAGTGTTTGTGAAACTTGAAGCCGTTCGATCCACTAGCGTTAAATGTTTGATTGACAAGACCTGTACGAAGATCAAATACATCAATCAGACACTGCCAACGAGATGTCTAATTCAGGGCCGACGTTCATCTCTTTATTTAGCGCAGGCTTAAAACTTTAAACTTTTCGAAGTTTTCTTTGTCTTTGTACTTTATTTTTACATATGCATTTAAAGCTATACTTATATGATGTTTTGAAAAAATGATGTGCAATGTTTCACTATTGTATTTGAAAGTGTTGTGCCTTGAATCAACACTCCGCTAATGGACGAAACATGATACCAGCTATTACTAGACGTGAAGCGGACGCCGAAAAATGATTTTACGAAACCCGAACAGATGGCTGGTCCTTAAGCGCACACTGTCCTCGGACCTATGGTGGGATTTACATCTACTGTGAAGACAGGGCCTGAAAACGGTTGCACCGATGTCGCTTTTTACTTAGTGAATTTGAACGTTTATTGCATGCTTTACGTAAATTCCACGTTTAGGACAACGATGTGAACTACAGCATGTCTTCTGTCCTGTTCCAAGAGCCATTCTAGCTTTGTTGTCTGAAGTATTTCCATGTGGGTATCAACGTGTGTACACTCATGAGGAGGGTCTTGGTGGGATTAACTGGGAGATTCATGGTCGTTACGTAAAAGTATTCAGTAAACCAAGAATAAATACTGGCAGTTACCTGTGGAACTGTACTGCAGCTATAATGTCCGTGCCAAACCGGGCCAATGGGTTTCAAATCTTCTTCAGGATCTTTTCATTAAACGTACATTTATGGTTCTGGTACAGAGTTGTTAAGAATGTGCCTCTTTATTTTATTAAAATTGTTACCATACAGCCATTTCAACCCATGGCACCTTTAGTGACCAAAAGTAATGAGGTGCTACATATAGATTTTTTCCAGATCCATGAGGTGCTTTTTAGTAAAACACCCTCGAAAAGTCAAGCAACAATCCCTGATGCACATTGGACGATGTGAAAGTAATAAATAGTATTGTCTTTGGTCCAAAACTAAAGCACTTTATGGTCTTGACATTCACACTTTTCAGAAATGAGACAACGGTGTGTTTAACGAAAGACGTTACTAGACATTAATATTGGATGTCCCACATGGCCATTATTTTCTGTGTTATAATGTATGTGTTTACAATTTAAATAATAAAAGATATTTCAGTCAACTTTGTGTCATTTCCTGTTCCTTGTAAAGATGCTGTGTGTCGTTCATAGATATGTACACTAGATGTCGTCTTGGCTACGGCAGTTCATTGGAACGAATGCGTCAAATAGAGCCGCCATCTTGTAACGGGAACCCCGCATCAGCGTCATTGTAAGCAATGGTGTGACGGAAATAAAATCACCATAAATCGTCATGAATGCGATTTTCTAGGTTTTCTTTTGGTTCGTTTAAACAGTCAGACATGTATTTAGCATTGAGTCCAGAAAAAAAATAAAGTTTTGATATTTTGAAAATCTACTTTTTCTAACTATAATGCATAGTGCTAGTAGCCCTAACATGAATATGCAGCACAAAAGTCCAGCATCGTCCATGAATTCGAAGTACAGGCGGAGATAGCAGCGTTACCTAGCTACTTCCAATGACAAGACCCCTGTTCCAAGATGGCGCCGGTTTTGACGCATGCTTAGAACCCCAAGGCGACATCTAGTGTATTTATCTATGTATGTCGTTTATGCGCCCCTAGCGGCGCCAAAATAAACTGCAAGACTGAGGAAACTGATGTCCTGACATTAGATTTAAGTTTAAATGAAGTCGTAATTTAAATAAAATTGAACATTGTCTTAAATAGGCTATCTATGTAACGTTATATCTAAATGTAACATTCAGACATAATTTTAAAACAATTTAAACTTTTTGACAAGGCATCTTCAGTAAATATTTTCTGTTAAGGTCAAATGTTTTTTTTTTCTTTGATATACACATGACATAAAACCCTTTGAAGGTACTTTTCTTTTTCATTGCCAAATAATTCGGTACAATATAAAACCATACAAATCGCGAAATTACATAGATTAGATTTACATTAAGAAAAGAAATGTAAATAAAATTAGCACTTTTTTTAAATCAACCTCAATGAAATAACAAAATCTAGAATAGTATTACTATTTTGCATAAATATATCATACGTTTAATTTATACACAAACGTCATTGACGGGTGGGATTTAGAAATAGGGACCAATCAGTTAGCAGCCTTTTCAGGGCATTAACCAATCAGAAATAGGGAAGTCAAACCTGTTCACTGACTGCATACTCAGAACGGGCTTTCACTAAATACTTGTCTGGTGCTTTAGGTCTGTTGTTTATATGACAATAGCGTAGTTTTGTGAAGCTCTCAATCTTTAAAACGTCAATATCATCAAAGTTTTTTTTTAAATATTTCAACTCAACCCTCTTAATCCTTATAAACGTCTGTGATTTTCAGCGGGGATGTAGCTCAGTGGTAGAGCGCATGCTTTGCATGTATGAGGCCCCGGGTTCAATCCCCGGCATCTCCACTTTAGTTTCACGGCTGAATATATCGTTTGTCTTGCGATGTTACTGTGTCCGTTCATATCCTAGCAAACAAATAAACTTTCAACAAAACAGTCATAACTAACGAACTACTAGTAAATCGTACTAACTCTATACGTTACGCGTTTAACAGGCTAACAACATGGACTTAAATTGGGAAAACAAGCCTATTTAATAGCGTTTGGATTTGTTGTGTTGACATCTCTGGACTTGACAATGTTAAAATTAGTTGGAAAATAAAAAAATACGCACTTTTCTAATCTGTCCGCTAGATGGCGCGAAAGTCCTAAATAAAGTCCCAAATCGGTTCACATGGATCATTTATTAAAATAGACCTTTATATTCCACTTCTCACTGTTATCATCCTACAATGTGTTTAGTATTGTTAACAATATAACACAACACAGTTTTATCTCCTAACATAACCGCTTACTGCCAAGTGATACACAAACGCGAACCGCTTTAAACGAGTCACTAAAGGAATCGGTTCAATCGAACGATTCATTCACGAATTGTACTTTGCAAGCTCAATGATAAAATCCGGTACACCAAACGTGTACATTTTTCTTAATCCGTATCTAGATTTTATTTACCCATGGAGGGTCCGGTTCGCGTGAACGTCTCTCCATACCCGGAGCGTAAGACATTTGATTTAATATTTGGTTCAATGGGGCAACTGGGACAGAGAAGGAGAACGCGACAGCTCCGCCCTCACCTTGTCACAAAATTCACCAGGGAGAATTGCAGCGCGTATGATCCTGAAATATACAACAAAATAATCATTCATTTACGAAGACCAGCGATCTGCATGTAAGAGACGGTAAATTTATGTGACGGTGGACGGCGCTTTGGTTTCTAAGGACATTTGAACGGGTTTATCTGGCACGTGTAACTTTCACGCCAAGTTTTCCCTGCAGAACGCGTCGAGCTCGCGGTGTTGGCGGGCGACTCCCTGTTTTTGGACTGTCTCTCGTGTGTTTGTAATTCAGATCAACTCAGGATTTTCCCACAATGGGATGCTGTGGGAGCACACAGGTAATGTATACAATACAACATTATGTAAATTCATGCGGATTCATATTTGAGATGTTTTTGAGTTGCGTGAAGTCTCGAAGTTGTGGTGGTAAACTTCACCTTACGAACAGACAATGAATGGTGTTTTATAAACGGTCTACATACAGAACTTAAACATGTTTAAAGTTTTAATAAGTGTTTTAACGAACCAGAAGCTGTAATAATATCAAAAGTAATCATGTGGGCAGATCTTTGTTTGTCAACAGTACATAAACTAATTTCCGGGTTTCGCCGACTAACCCAAGAGTTTCATTCACGCGCTTTATATGTTAGTTGACAACTTTATTTCTTTGTTCTTTGTTCTTTTTTCTTTGATTATGTCTTTCATGACTTTTTTTGTTTCTATGTCTTTCTTTCTTTTTTTCTTTCATGTCTTTCTTTCTTTTTTGTGCCTGCCTGTATGTATGTATGTATGTATGTATGTATGTATATATGTAAAAACAGCTCAAACCGGCATAAGCTGGTTGCTGGTTTAAGCTGGTCTTCCCAGCCCAGCAAAGCTTTTCAAGCTGGTCCAGTTTGACCCGCTTAGTCCAGTTTAAAAAGTGACCAAAACACAGCCAAACCATCTTGCTAAACCAGCTAAAACCAAGCTGGGAGACCAGCTAACTGGTTTTGGCTGTTATTTTCAGTAGTCTTTCTTTCTCTTTTTTTTACATATCTTAACTGGTTTCCTAATATGCATAAAGCTGGTTTAGTATAGTAATATTTGCATGCATGGACAAGCTGATTTACAATGTAATGATAAAGTGCAAGTAATTTGAAATAGTTGAAATGTAGCATCACACTGTCTTGTTATCTTTGTTTTACAGAAGAAGCGAGACTGGAAACCATTGGAGCAGAGGAAGTGCACGGATATCCCATGGCTCCTCCTGTTTATCCTCTTTAATATCGGCATGGTATGTGACTCCGTATTGTATCAAAACAATCTTAAATATAGTTAGACTCTATGAGGTTGAAATTAACCAGTGCTCAGGAAACAAACACCAAATCATACTGTCATCTGTATCATACTGTCTATATTGCATTTCAAATTTTTAAATATTTACTATATGTACTAAAGATTTTCCTGAAAAGTAAATTTCTCATTTTCCTGTCTTTTCATGGCAGCTCTGCATCTGTGGTTTTGCCATAGCAACCGGAGCCGCATCCAGACTCATATCCGGGTACGACAGCTATGGGAACATCTGCGGTCAGAAGAATTCTGAAATCCCAGGAATTGAACTCAGTGGCCAAGATCACACCTCCAGAAAGTTCGTACAAGCCAGAATTGTTTACGCTTTTTAACAATAACCAATGCATTGTCATTGATTCACTGCAACAAACACGTATTCAACAACATAACTAAGTGAATAGTTTAGCCTGTAAGAGGTTTGATGTCAGTAAAGTGTTTATATGATGAGGTGATTTCTTTCCACTGAGAAACATTTTATCACTAAAAAGTAGGGCTGGGAAAAGATTAATCGCGATTAATCGCATACAAAATAAAAGTGATTTTTGGCATAATATATGATTGTGTGCTGTGTGTAATTATTATGTACATATAAATACACACACATTCATGTTTGTATTTAAGAAACATTTACATGTGTATATATATTTATTTATATTTTTATATATTCTATATTATATATAATTTAAAAAAATTGATATATAAAAAAAAATCTGACATGAATATATGTATGTGTGTGTGGTTAAATATACACAATAATTACACACAGTACACACACATATATTATGCAAAAAATAACTTTTATTTTGTGTGCGATTAATCGCGATTAATATTTTCCCAGCCCTACTAAAAAGGATAAATTTCTTTGTTAACCAATAATTCTTCCATATTTGTTTTCTATTCCATATGCATAACATTCAATGTGTATGGCTTTATCACAGGTATGTGTTTTTCCTGGATCCCTGTAACATTGATATATTGAAAAGGAAGATTAAATCTGTTGCTTTGTGCGTCTCAAAATGCCCAAAGACTCAGCTGACGTCTTATGAGGATCTCACTCTTTTTTCAACAACTAATGGTAAGTTAGAGATTCATTTAGAGGAGCTGAAATAAGTATTTTAATGCCCTACTGACATTTTGATTTTCAATATGATTGTTTCTATTTTAGGATCAAATTTATGCTCCTATGAAATAAAACCGGAGACGTATTCCTCTGACCCAGATAGAGCTACAAAATGCCCCAAACTGCCTGTTCTTCCGAGGTAAACACCCAGGAAATCAAAAAATGTTAACAAGACTGTAATGTAATATAAACCTTATTGACTGTGCCAAACACTTATTTTAATATAATAATATAAGTATAATGCATTTTCATTGATATTTGTTTCTGTGTTTATTGTTTGTAGTGCATCATTACCTGTATTTCATCGCTGTATGCCAGTCGATATTTCCTGCTACTCCAAGTTTGCGGAGGCATTCATCACGTTCGTCAGTGATAACAGTGTGGTGCACAGGGTTGTAGCCGGTGTGATGACCTCCAAAGAGATTATTATGGGCCTGTGTCTGCTCGCTCTCGGTGAGATCACTACATGTGACTTTTAACAATCTTATTTGTGACCCTGGACCGTAAAGCCAGTCATTAGGGTCAATTTTTTGAAATTGAGATCTTCTGAAAGATGAATAAATAAGCTTTTCATTAATGTGTGGTTTGTTAGGACAAACTGAGATACAACTATTTGAAAATCGGGAATCTGAGGGTGCAAAAATCAAAATAATGAGAAAATCGCCTTTTAAAGTCGTGCAAATTAAGTCCTTAGCAACACGTATTACTAATGATGAATACATTTTTGAAATATTTACTGTAGGAAATGCACTTAATATACTAATGATTTTTGGCATAAAAATCTGACCAATTAACGATTAATCGCAACTAATCGTTTGGAGAAAAAAGTTTTTGTTTACATATTATATGTATTTATATATAAATACATAATAATATAGAATTATTATACACAATACATACACACACACACACACATGATGTAATCAAAAACTTTTATTCAGCAAACGATTAGTTGCGATTAATCGTTATGCAGCCCTTATTTCACCCATACAATGTATTTTTGGCTATTGGTACAAATATACCTGTGCTACTTTCAACTAGTTTTGTGGTCCAGAGTCATGTTTGTTAACAATAAGCATTAAAACAGTTGTTAATTTTTTTATTCATATTTGATAAACAAATAGCAAAGTCAGTGTGGCCTTGTAAGTTTGCGAGAAGTCATTTTGTTGTCACATATGAGTGAAATCACAAAACAAACTTTTATGAACAAATGTAAAACTGCTCTTGAGTTCATCATTAGAGACTTAATGATTATAACACTGTTCTGTATGTCTCCAACAGTTCTGTCTCTGATTATGATGGTTGTGATCCGCTACATCTCAGTTGTTCTGGTGTGGGTTCTGACGGCTGTCGTGGTCGTCGGCTCAATCGGTAAGACGTTAGCTTTACGTTAAAACTGATTCAGGAACCTAATATCACACCATGAGTGAGATGAGATGCTATTTGTTTGTGTCAGGTGGTTCTGGTGTTCTGTGGTGGCTGTATGCGGATCACAAACAGTCTATGAACGCCACTCTTCCTGCTAATGAACTGCAGGTGGCCAACGACAACCAGAAAGCCCTACTCGTCTACGCCATTGGAGCCACTGTCTGCACGGTATGATCTGATACTGTTTTCTGCAGTGTAAAGAAAGTATGTGGGGTACAGTATGTGCATTCAATTTCTGGATGTGGACCTACTACATGTGTCAAATGCTGTTTACAACAGAGCATATTTTATTGCCCATAATGCATTGTAAATAGAAAAACACCTGGAATGCAATGTGATGATATTATGCGACAAACATTACTTTTTAACGCTATTTATTGAAAGTAGTTTTCAGCGTATATTACATACAGAGCAGTAAAGGCCAGTTTTTCATTCTAAGCATTAGCTGTCAATTATATAACTATTAATCCAGTTTTACATTGTGTCAAAACCAGGGCCGGCGTCATGGGGGGGCATTCGCGGGCAGTGCCCCCCCGAACAGGTTGTTGTGCCCCCCCTACAAAGTTTTTTATTAATTTAATATATATATCAAGAATAATTAAAATAAATTAAACATTGAATGTTTCATGACTTGTAATGTAATCAAATGAGGAAAATATAGTTGATATATGTTTTCTTTAATTAAAAAAGACCAGTTTCTCTGATTGGATGTATTTCCGCGTCTCACCCGTCTTAAGTCTTTAGCATATTTGTGACTTGATACTAGCAACGTGTTTTTTCGCGGCATTTTATGGATTGTGTAAAATATGGATATTAGAACATTTAGAACGAACCAGCACCGCCTGCTTCATTTGACTTAATGAAAACACAGACTGGCTCAAACTCAGAGATTAGAGGTGAGGTGGAATTTACAAATCTACAGGACACTGTTTTAAGCTTTTAAGGAAGTTTAATGTTCTTACACGCCGTCTTCAGCTATTTCAAAGGTAAGTTAGCGATGTTTTAAATTACATAAGCTTAAATGTGAAGTGTGGCTATAGACCGTTAACAGCATTACGACGTGATTATGGTAAAGCGGCTTTTTTAAAGCTAGGACGCGGTGTGCGCTGTGCTATGAAACCCATTCATTTCAATGGCTTGCGCCGCGCGAGGTCGGTTTGTTGTTACGTCGAGTAGCGCGAGCGCAGTGGAGCTCAGGTTGCGCTCACGCCGCGGTCGAAGTTCAATAGTTTTGCGCATAGTTTGTGGTCTTTTGCACTTTATACGGGAAATGAGCTGACAGTCTAGTTGTATGAGTGTGTGCTTGATGTATTTGTTGTTTTAATGTCTTGTTTTTGCAAGTTATTGTTGCTATTGCGTGCCCCCCGTTTGAAGCCGAGTGCCCCCCTGTTAGTTATGGTCTGGCGCCGGCTCTGAAAACAGCAGCTCTGGCTCAAATCTCATTGGATGGTCTGTTTGTTCACTGTACATAGTGAAAAAATTTGACGTGCTGGTCAAAAAAAGTCGCTTTTTTTTAAAGCGTGGATAATCATGCCCAGTGTAAACAGTAATCTATTGTTTTATTGTAGCGCGTTATCACTGGGAATATTCATATTGTATATGAGTGTCAGTGTTAAAAAGCCTCACTTGGGGCTTTATAATAATAGTTAACTGTGCTATGAGCTTTTTTATTTTATAAGCTTTTAAAATTTTTTTCGAACTAATATTGCTAATATAAGTTAAATGGAGTTTTTATTTCAGTTTTAGTTTAGTTTTAAAGCCGAAGAAAGTCTATCCATTCTTTATGGAAGTAATCCACATGGCTTCGGTGGGTTAATAAAGGCCTTCTGAGGGCAATCGATGCGATTTTTTTATTTATTTATTTATTTATTTTTAGTTTTACAAACTAATAAATGTAACTCTAATGGTGCATTCACACCAGCCGCGGTAGAGGCGGAAAAAACGCCCTATTTGCGCGTAGTTGGACGCTTGAACAATTTAGTTTACTCCCTTCATTCGCGCATGAAATTCTAGTCATTCGAGACACTCACACAGAAATTCGCGTCATGGGAGGGGCTTCTACGACTCCGCTGAGACAACGCTCGCTTCCTGTAATCACGTCACTTCTACAGCAAGGTCCTAACTGGTTAACGTGGCGCGAAATCCGCCGAGGTTCAGATTTTTAAACTTGCGTATTTCGCGCCGCAGGATGCCTAATCACGTCTTTGCATTGACTTAACATGTAAATCACTCACGCTTGCCGCCTCTAACACGTCTGGTGTGTTATGTTTTAGCATCTTCAAAGTTGTCATGGCATGCTTTACCTATTTGTAGAAACATACTTTTGGCATTTTATCACTCCGCTTCTTGAGGTCTTACCCTTTACATGCTTATAAACCTGCTGGTTATGAAGCTGACAGATGTTTGTGTATCAGGTGATTTTGCTCTTGCTGATGTTCTTCATGAGGAAGCGTGTGGCCCTCACCATTGCTTTGTTTCACGTGGCTGGTAAAGTCTTCACACATCTGCCTTTACTGGCACTGCAGCCCTTCTGGACCTTCCTGACCCTCATGTGCTTCTGGGTTTATTGGATCACCGTTCTTATGTTCCTGGGAACGGCAGGTATGTTAAATATATCATGATAAAACCTCAATACCTATACTTTTAATGACATCTACTCAAAATAGTTCAATTGAAATATATAAAGGATATTTACATTAACATATTATGCAGGTGCCCCGAAGTTCAAATCTTTGCTCAGTTTCAGATTTTTTTGTCTCCTGTCCTATGTATTAAAAGCTTAAAGCAGGCACGTACTGATGATCTGCTATCGTGTTTCTACAGGAAGTCCAGTGAAGAACAATCAGACGGGTTTGGTGGAGTTTCATATGGACGGGCCACTGCAATACATGGTTTGGTACCACGCTGTGGGTCTCATCTGGATCAGCGAGTTTATCCTCGCCTGTCAGCACATGACCGTGGCGGGAGCTGTTGTCACGTACTACTTCACCAGGTCAGAGGTCGGGGTCATGAAGTCTTCACATCTCAGTGTGAGAGTTTATTAACCGTGTCTTTGTGTCACTGTAGAGATAAATCCCAGCTGCCGTTCACGCCCATAGTGTCGTCTGTCCTGACACTAATGCGATATCACCTGGGCACTGTGATTAAAGGAGCCTTCATCATTACTTTAGTGGAGATACCACGGCTTATTCTCAGCTACATCCACACTCAGCTGAAAGGAAAGGTGAGGTCATGCGTTTATAAGCAGAAACGCTTGACTTTATCACTTACAGACTTTTACATAAATCTTGTTTTTTTTGGGGGCAGGAAAACGCCTGTGCACGCTGCATGCTGAAGGCGTGTATCTGCTGTCTGTGGTGTTTAGAAAAGTGTCTTAATTACCTCAACGTGGTGAGTGCATTCAGTCAGTATTATTCAAAAAAAAGTTAAGCATATGTTGTCATTTATGCTTTAATTCCCGTTTCTCATATGGTTAAACGATTACTCCACTTTCATGAGAAAAATTCCTGATAATTTACTCACCCGCATGTCATCCAAGATGTTTATGATTTTTTTTTTTTGTTGAGAAAAAATAGTGGACCCAATGGTTTAAAGGTCCCATCTGCAGTTTCAATGCAGCTTCATATGGCTCTAAACAATCCCAATTGAGGCATAATAGTCTTATCTAGCGAAACTATTTTTATTTTTTGCAACAAAAAAAAATAATGCACCATATAATACCGTTGGGCTCAATTGAAGTCCACTATATGAAGAAAAATCCTGGAATGTTTTCCTAAAAATTTTTATTTTATTTTCGACTGAAGATAGAAAGACAAACATATTGGATGACTTGGGGGTCAGAAAATGTTCCTATAAAAAGTGGAGTAATCCTTTAAGCATTGTGCATGCAATGTAAAGAATGTATGTTCAGTTCTTAAGTTATTGGCAGTTTATTTTGATGATTTTTTTTCTTTTTCAGAACGCGTACACAGCAACAGCGATTAACAGTACAGGCTTTTGTACGTCCGCGCGAGACGCTTTGTTCCTGCTGGCTGAAAATGTTCTGCGTGTAGCAGCTATCAACAGTGTTGGGGACTTTGTCCTGTTCTTAGGAAAGGTATTTATTAGGTTTTATTATTTTGAAATTACTTTTATATTTTAAGTTTTCAAGTTAATTTTAGTTTAATTTTTTCTAACTTCGATATGAGCTTTTGTCATTTTATTTAGCTATTTTTTTCTATTATTTCTAACTAATATTGCTAATTAAGGTTAAATGCAATTTTTATTTCCGTTCTAGAACTTCTAGTTGAGTGTTAATTTTGTTTCAGTTAATAATTGTAATGGCTCAACTTTTTTTTACTAAGGCAATATTTTTAATTATCATTTACCTATATTTTTTTGTTCCAATTAACAAACATATTTTTAATATGTTTAGTTTGTTTTAGTTAAATATAATTAGAGGAATTGAAGAGTTCAGATGCAAAAGCCGCTAAACCGGCAAACTGAGACGATTGTAACCGAATGCTCTCGACACAATTACCTCTTAAATATGGTTAGGTTTCTTCAAAAAGAAAAACATTTAAGGCAAAAAGCTATGATAATTGCATTTTTGTGAAGAACATTGGATTGAGATCAGATCAGTGATCTTCAAAACATAGTTTGAACTGTTTGCCCTAAGGTAAAAGTTTATTTTATAAGTTTGGTAAGAGTGCCACATGGTGGATAAAAGTTGAAATATGGATTGCTGTAAAAACTCGTCATTGGCAGGGAAGTGTTTTCTCTTAAAGGAAAAACACCACCATTTTTCAATATTTTACTATGTTCTTACCTCAACTTATACACATTTTTACATACTTATCTTTTTTTAATTCGTGCATTTAATCTTTTTGAAGCGTGTCGTGAATGTTTTAGCATTTAGCCTAGCCCCATTCATACCTTAGGATCCAAACAGGGATAAATTTAGAAGAAACCAAACACTTCCATGTTTAAAGACTGTTACATGAGTAAGTATGGTGGGACAAAATAAAACGATTTTTTAAAGCGGAAAATAAATTAGAACTATATTGTATGGCGGAAGAGCACTTAGTTTGAAATATATATTTCCCCTATATATTAAAAATGTAAAATATCTGTGATAAAATGAGGGTGAATAATTTCAGACAATTTTCTTATTTCCAGCTGTGATATGAGATCCTCTAACAGGTTTGTCTTTTGCTCACAGATCTTGATCGTATCGTGCACGGCGTTTGCAGGCGTCCTTGCGCTGAACTATCAGAGAGAATACACCGTATGGGTGCTGCCTCTCATCATAGTGTGCGTGTTTGCTTTCCTGGTGGCTCACTGTTTCCTGTCCATCTTTGAGACTGTAGTAGACGTACTATTCCTCTGCTTCGCCATCGACACCAAGAACAATGACGGCAGCCCGGGCAGCGAGTATTACATGGACAAAGAGCTTATGGTGAGCGCAGTATGCACAAGGCAGTGCTACAATATTGAAAACATTGCAATTTTAACATTTTATCTGTTTCTGTCTCCAATCGTTCATGTAGGAGTTTGTAGAGAATGCAAGGAAAGCCACTGAGCAGGACAGCAAAGGGAAAGGTAACCCCGGAGAAATGAAACCTATGGTGAGTATAATAGGGATTTATATCATCTTAGTTTAATTTGATCAGTTCAAATCGAAAGATTGTTAACTTTGCTACATACACACCAAACGCAAAGCACCGTGTTCCTTGCTCCAGATTACTCGCGTGATTTAACTTTGTGTCATGCAAATTTTTCGCTTTATATGAATATTTTCAACTTGCATGGCAGCTGTGTGGCGTTTTCTATGCCCTTGCTTACCAGAAGCATTTCTGACGCGGCGCTGCTCTGCCAGCCTATTCTGTATGCATGTATGTTTCCTATTGATAATCTGACCTGATGCTTCCAAGACGCTTGCGTGTGGCGTGAAAAATAGGTGTCGGTCCTATTCCTAGCATGCTCGCGTTTTTGAGACGTGCGTGTCATGCAGGCGATGTGCACGGTCAAACCTGCTAACATGGGAGCCTAAATTAAAACGGACACGCCGCGCAGCTGAGACGCTCACGCCACGCATCTGGTCTGAATCGGCTCTTAGACAACAACATGTTTGTCCTATGGGGGCTACCGTAGCTTCTCTATGTGTTTCAAAACGGAGGGGTGAGCTGTTGACTGAGCCGTTGGTTGCAATTCTCAGTCTCACCACTAGATGTCGCTAAAATCTACACGGTGGACCTTTAACTGTGGGTTTACACCAGCAGCGTTTAAGGCGCAAATTCGCATCTACCACGTCTAGTTGCTGCTTGAACATTTTGAGTTTACTCGCGCGTGAAATTCTAGTCATCGAGACATTCACACGGAAATTCGCATCATGGGGAGTGGCTTCTGCGACTCCGCTTGCTTTCTGTAATTACGTCACTACTAGAGCAAATTTTTCAACTTGCGCATTTCCCGCGGCAGCGCTTAATTCGCGCCATTCACGCAAATGAGGTGGAATCACATCTACCGTGTCGCGCTAAACACCTCATTTGCACCCGAGACCTCCAGACGCGCGTCAGCGCATGTTCACATTGACTTAACATTGAAATCACTCGCGCTTGATGCCTCTACCGCGGCTGGTCTGAACGCAGCATAAAAGATTGAGTGATTGATAACTCAAATATGGCACATTTTATAACAAAAAAGCTTGTTACACTTAATGTGACATATATGTTTGTATATTCAATCAAAATGTTTTTGGTGTTTCAGACTGGAGGCACAACGGCTTGATGAAGACCAGCATATATTACAAAAACCAACACTCCACTTTGGAGATGCACAAAAGCTTTTATTCAGGGATCACGTGACATGGTTTTGTCATAACAACTTTGGCAAGTTTTAGTTTAAAAAGCTAAATGCAAATGAGTGCATCTAATATCTCAGGACAGACGCAGGAGTTAGAAGAAATGTGGAATTTTTTACTCGAACACTAGTTTTGCTCCCAATATTTTATTATAAAGGATAAAAAGTTATTTGATTATTTGTTTTAGAGCATTTAGAAAATTTAAATTGTATTTACATAGTCAATTTCTGCTCTATAAAACTTACAAACAAAAGATGCATTTTTAATTCAGTTAGAAAAGCAATAAAAGTAAGTCTGTGAAATCTATTTTTAGAAAACTTTTGACTTTGCAATGGTGCTTTTTGTATTTTTATCTTGTTTTTTTTTTTTTTTTTTTGATGTAAAATATGACTGCGATAAACATTAAAAATGACTTCGACTTTGTATTTATATGTTAACTCATCTGTGAAAAATGTTAGCATGTTTGGAGTTTAGTGTCAATTCCTTGGTGTCTAAGCACCATCTGCAAACAGATTTCATTTGAGACTTCGGATACTAAGTTTTCATTTCTATTGTGCCAATGTAACCTCTTTAACAGTGCATTTATATGATGTGTATGTATACATATAGGGTAACCACATTTGAAAACACTTGATTAAAAACCAAAGAGATGTGCAAACTGCCGCTGATTCATTATTGTTTCTGCATCAAATCTTAAAAGCCTAGAATTAATATCAGAATCCCAGATCAAAACAAATCCAAGCTCTTTAATTCAGAACAAATGCAATTTGACTTTAAAGACCAAAAGTAAAGTTAACCAAAGCCAAACTCTCAAACGTCTTGTAAATGAGCAATTTAAGAAGACCGGTGAGACAAAAGATGTTCTTTCAATTTTGGGATTGTTGGTTGCTCTTTACGGCAAATGTGACAGCGTAGAGGAAGCTTTAGTAATTCACTCGTGCCTTCCTTAACGGTCACCTTCCCATCCGCTTCCAGCATCGCAATAACATCTGCATGAAGACAAAGCATGACTTTATTTCATCTAAAAGAACAAGCTGTTCCATAATGTGATGAATTTCCCAAATGTTCCTCTTACCTTGAGATTCAATGAAGTATTCGGTAGTGAAGGAATTCCAATGTTTCTTGTTCTTCAAACAAGGTGAATCAAAGTCTTGGCTGATCACGTGCAGGTGGACGTGACTAGAGAAAATACATAGCATACATTATAGACATGTCACACAAGCTCCGCCCTTCCCCATATCAGCAGCCGGATTTCGGTGTACCTCATGCTGGGAATTGCGTGGTAGCCCAGACGGAATCGGAGTTTCTGAGCGTCTGGGGACTGCTGCACCATTTTGTCTCCAACCTTTTGCATGTGTTTGAGCAGATCGCAATGCTCCGATCTCAAAACCTTTAAACTGGAGATCGAGTCCCACGGCAACACCAGCCAATGGTATCTCGCCTTCGGATACTTGTCTTTGATGACCACCACCCTATCGTCTTTATACACCTGAGGAGAAGAGCAGATATGTTATCTCTGATGAGTTTATCTAACATGGTCTACAGCCATGTACAACATAAAATTATACAATATAGACGAATCATTTAATGTATACCTGCATCTTTGGGTCCTGCATTGAAGCTTTAAGGCCTTGACTCCAATGACCTGCAGATTCCTTAAAAACATAAAAAACTAGTTTAAATACACAAAGTCTCTGAATAGAAATGTGGGCATTTAATTGTCTCATTAGCAACATCTTATGAGGGTCACAATTTATGCATAATAAAGTAGTCCTTGTTCATGAGGAACTAATAAACCCTTTCCTTACATTGAAGTAACTTACTGATTTATCAGAGCTTGGTGTTGGAGTCTTTTTTGGTGGAGGTGAATCCATCGAGTGATGGTCTGAATGGGGCATTATATTTGCAGGGTGTGGTCTTTTTGAGGCTTTAATGTTGTCTGAAGCAGATCTGGGCGTCTCTTCTGTGAACTTCACTGTGTATGGATAGAGTTGATTGACCATGTAAAGCCTTTGGCCCGGCTTTATCGTCACCTGGTTGTAGAGGTGGGTGACATGTGGTTTGAAGGTTGTTAAGACCGATAACCTGTGCAATATAGCATTAATTACAAGAGAATAGGACATCTTTGGGTGAACCTTATGGAAATGACAAGGAAAAACCTATCCATGGTCTCACAGTGTTTACCTGATTGCCTTTGCCCACAACCACACTGTCCACATTTGTAGGATTCACACCTAACTGTAACGAATAAAGAAGATTAAATAGAAAGGCAGAAATGTATTGGCTATAGCGTGAGAAAGACCCTTTTTTTTTTTGAGTAAAATAATTAAGTACTTACCGAAACAAAATTAAAATAAAAAAATTTAATAAATTAAAATTAAGTAAAAATATTATTTGTCATTTAATGCTTGCCTTTTGAATGTTAAAGGGCTGCCTAATGAATGAATCGTTTGCAGAATAAAAGTTTTTGATTACATAATATATGTGGGTGTACTGTGTATAATAATTATGTATATATAAATATACACACATGCATGTATATATTTAAGAAATATTTGCATGTTTTTTATATTTAAATATAATTTTATTATATATAAATATATTTATTATACATCTATTTTTTCTAAAATGTATACATGCATGTGTGTGAATTTTATTTATTCATTTAAATAAATAAATAAATATATAAATATATATATATAAACAGGGATTTATTTTAATGACAAAATTTCAAATAAGAAAGCAAGTGACTAATATCGGTTTTAACAAAAAAAAAATCCTAGGTTTAAACATACATTTTTATATTGTCCCCTTAGTATTATATAATATCCAGACATACCTGTTTAACACTGATAAATCCTCTGTTGCAATCAGCTCTCAGTTCAACTGCAAAATAAAGCAGGTTTACTGTTAATCTGTTTTCATTTGTTGAACATTAAAATGGCTGATGCGATATATTCACCTTGCTCCCTGGAACACTTTTTGTCTTTTATTTTAGTTTCTGGTCCTCTACCCAGAATCACAGTTTGATGGTGTACAAGCTGAATGGGTTTATGAAAATCATCGTCACTTACCAGCCAGCAGACAGGCATTTCCTTCAAAACATGACAAATAATAAATAATAAAACGCACATCAAAAACATTAACTTTACATATTCAACAGGTAAAGCGTTAATTTATTACCACACAAATGTGTTGGTGTAATATATCTTGAGCAGAATGAGTGATCGCAGAAGAATAAACAACAGTGCACGCTTCAAAACATGACGCAGTCTTCTTCGTGGACGTGCAGTCAAACACAGAGAAGCGCGTGTATGTGTATCGCCACCTATCGGTCAGATGACGACTCAACCCCACTAACACTCCCAACAACAGGGGTCCGGAGCCTCAACAAACTTCAAAGGAAACCCCATGATGACCTTAAATGATTTACAATAAAACTAAACAAACAATAAAATTATCTAAAACAACTAAAATCCGGAAATAACTCAGTGTTCGGTGGTTATTTTATAATGAATATATGTAGGGTAACTGCCTAGATAAGAAGAAAAAGAAAGAAAGAAAGAAAGAAAGAAAGAAAGAAAGAAAGAAAGAAAGAAAGAAAGAAAGAAAGAAAGAAAGAAAAGATGAAACACAACTTGGTCTCTAATGTATTTTAGATTAAAATATCAGCAGTATATATTTAATATATTTAACAATATCATTAATATTATATTTAAGGAAATATTAGAAATATTTGTTTAGTTTACGCTACAACATGTACTGATTTACAGTACACAGGTCAAAAATATTGAAATAATAAATTGCCCTCAAGTGGCTTTTGGGAGAGCTGCTTTACGTTGCTTGGCAACCATGAACAACGTACTACAGTTTTATTTAGCTGCTACATGATTATGTTAACTATATTAGTTTGTTAATATTTCATTATAATAATAAACTCCCTTAATTAAATATAAAATCAAATAGCAGTTTAACAACATCAATAAGCAAAACCATGTGTGTGTTATAGTGATTTTATCATGTTTAAGAGACTGTCAAGCCTTGTTTCAATCATAACCCACGACCACTTATTGCGTCATCATTTTACTCTTTATTTTGAAAAGGGGCTAATGAAAAACTAATGACGATTCCTGTCTTATCTAAAATATAATCATTAACGGAGATAAGTGGTTTATTGATGAGAAGCAGGCCATTGATTTAACAATGTGACTTTTATGTGAATTGTGTGGAGTTACTCACTCCTGTCTTTCATGTCACTGTGACTTCCTTCTTCCACAGAGGGGATCGTTGAAAGATCAGGTAAGAGCTGTGCTGAACCCAAAACACATTTTCAAATGATTTAAGCACTTACTGCACTGTGGGTTTTATGTTTTTCCCATCATGTCATGCAGTTAGGTGTGCTTTTATAGAGGTGTCTGATGGTGCGCTTTATTTCGCTTATATATTTGTCATTACAGAGAAATTGAAGGTTAGCACGGGCTAGTTAGCTTCACTTCAGCACATATTTCCCCTCGCACTGACTGACATAATTCAATGACTGTTTATGATTTGACGCGCATGTGAATGGTTTATAAATGATATATCAACGCATATGTGTTTTATTTACAGATTTATTGGCGTTTTTGACCCTTTGCGTGCACGTCTCGCGATAGCGCGTCAGTTTTATTAGCCGTTAGCTGAATTAGCCGTCAAAGTCATTTTATGTGTACGTGCGTGTTTTGACAGACATTTATATTTACAAAATCTACTTTTATTTACAAAACCAAACTGTTATTCTGTGTTTTGTGTCGTTATGTGTGGATTTTATCATTTAGAGGTCGTTTGGACTCGTACAGGCCGCATTTATTTAAAGTTCAAACATGACTGAATCGTGTTTATTTTTATTAAGCAATGTTATAAATATTCTTTATTAGTCGTCGTTTAAAGTATTTCTTCAGTCTTGATGATAAATATCCTGAAGTAAGTTGTTGTTTCACCCAGCGAGTTTGTATTTGACACGTAGGCGAAACCATGAACCTCCATATATTGACATCTTGTTGACTTAGTTAGAATAACGCACGTTTCAGCCTTTAAAATTTGGACTGTTATAAACACAGGGTGCTGCCTATCTAGACAGCATTTTGGGTATCAGTAACATCATACCCAAAATGCCTTAAAGGTATACAGCGCCTAAAATGCAATTTTGGTAGGCTGGCACGCAACATTTGTTTATGTAAACAAACAGATGAGGTGTTGTATATTTGCACTGTTGATGTTGTGTGTTTATTTATGTTACACAATGATATGTGAAAGGAAGGACAGGTATGTTTAAGGCCTTTCTGTTGTAGGAACAAGTTTGTAGACATTGCCTCGTGTAGTTATCGGTGTAAACAAGCCCATTTAACCTTTTTGTGTCAACCCAGGCCCCCTTCATACACTGTGAAGCCACGGGCTGTCGTGATGTCGGAGCCCAAGGCGCCCACCCCAGCCCCCGGAGACATGTACAAAGGCTGGCTCTTCAAATGGACTAATTACATCAAAGGATACCAAAGGAGATGGTTTGTCCTGAGCAATGGCCTGCTGTCTTACTACAGGTGAGATGCTGTTGCTGTTTATGGACTTTTTTGACTAACACAAATGTTAGTGAGTTTATCTGCAAGTCTACCGTGGATTGATAGGAATGTCTGATCTGATGAACCTTTTGTGGTGGTGTCATATAGTGTACTTTGGCCCCTGTGATAAGGTGCAGAACGTAGGTGGCGTTCCTTTTGATGGCTAACCTGGTTTATTATATTGACGCATAAGGACTATTATTAGATATATCCACAAAGGCTAGTGTTATATATTAATATTACTGCACACAAGCAGCATTATGGACCAAAGATCCTATATGTGATCCAGTCTGTGAAAACTTGGCTAAAGTCATGATTTACTTTGATATCTTTAAAAAAAACAATTGAAATCAAACTTTGAAGCTTTTAATTTTACAGGCAGGGTCACAAATAACAACCCTTAATCCCACGATTTTTGCCTGGGACGTGATGAAGATCTTCTAGACTGACATTGGAGGAACGACCTGAATATGAATTGCGTTTACATTACACTTCAAATTGCGCGGATTGTAATTGCAATCTGAAAATACACCCAATCGAAAAACGACAATTTCATAAAAACTTTGTAAATCACACAAAGCTTTTAACGTCGCATGAGTTGGTTTTTCAGACAATTTGGAATAAGAAATATATCGTAAAACCGCAATGAAAACGTTTTTTTTTTTGCAGTTAAAAGGTACCCCAGCATTTGTTAAAGTCACATGAACATTCTTTAATAGGGTTCCTATTCAGAACTCTTTCTTTTTTAAAAGGAACCAGAACCACATGGAATTCTTAAGTTTTGGTTCTAAAAGTGATTCCGATGCGATGCACAGGCAAAGCGCTGGGAGCGGTCACTTTAAATAGCTGCAGTCTTACCTCATGAATATTAATTATTGGTACGTTGAGCCACTGTTTATAGTCACACAACCAAATTAGCACAGCTTACTCAAAATGAAAACGTGCGCTGCTGAGGTACACTTTGTACACTTGGTTTTAAAGTATACAAATAGATCTAAAAGCCATGTTTTAGAAAAGTCAAAAGTTTTTGGATTCATTTCCAAAGTTATAACGATGAAGCAAAGTGTAAAACATGTGAAAAAATATCCTGCAAAGGCGGTTGTACAACTAATATGGCCAGGAAAGATCCGCCTCCTCCCAGAGAAACAAGACTTGTTCATTTTTCTTCAGAAAAATAGTTTTGCTAAGATGTTGAATTTTAATTGAAATGAATTTAAATGCTCTGTTTAAAATATGTTTACAGTGATTAATAAACACAAATGGAATTTTTAATATTTTTTATTACAATGGAACCGGGAATCGTTAGGCAGAACTGGAATCTGAAAATTTCTTACGATACTCCACCCTATTTTTTAAAGGTGCTAAATTGCATAATATACCCTCCAAAAAACACCTCACATGTGGTCGCTCCCAAGTATAATGTGCTTTCCTACACTGTGAAAAAAAATCATAGTTTTCACGCTGTAATTGCCAGATAAGTTAAAAATTAATAAATTAAATTTAATGTTTTGTTAACTCCATTACAGTTATGTTAAGATTTTCTAGAGAGTTAAACTTAACAGGTTTTTAAACTTTTTATTTTCTGTAAAAATTAATTTTTTTACAGTGTAGCAAGAAATGCTTGAAAAACACACCATAATGGTTGTTATAGTCTTTGACTAAAAAAAATAGCTATTACGGAGACTGCAATATACGTAAACCTATCAACATCCATTAGCAAGATTTTCGGAATGATTTATCGCCAGAGAAAAAACGACTTTTTATTCACATGGGTGATTCTCATGAAATCCAGATTTAAAAGGTGTCAAGCATCCGATTTTTAAAAAAAGCCCTTGAAGCCAATTGTTTTGCACATATAAGATTAAGGTCTGATCTTACTATAACCATTATTTTTAGAGTATTTAAAAATATTTCCTAGAGAATTATGTACATTTTTTTTAGATGATCATTACCGTAATACGATATTACATTAAATATATGCATTTACAAACTCATGTTTCGGTAATGAGAACTAAAAAGTTGTCTAGGTACTATGACAAACAAAATGTTAACTTTTATCTGGAGTGAAAAAATAAGAACTGCTTACCTGGTAGCCATCTTAAGTGTCACAGTCAATTATGTCCCTTCCAACAATTATTTTTTAAAAATGTTAGTTCCTTGAGGGCTTAAACAATGATTGAAAATTGTTGCGGAGGATGAGAAAATTGGTCTTGGACACATTTATATTCCTTATTATTGTCTCTACATTTACCAATGATCACCAAATACCACATGTTTCATTACTGTAAATGTTTATAGTATAACATGCACTGAAGCTTTTTATTTTTTAGATTTTTTAATTATAAATATTTCCATGTCAAAGAACCCAAATCCAGTCATGGACACATTGCGGTAATGAAAATGTTCCTCTTAAATGTGGAAAAAACAACATAATTGGTTTGTATGATGTCATTTGAAATCATGTGCAAATAGTACATGAAGAGATGTTTGTAACCGCATGCTTCTTATTTTGATACTCTTACTTTGCATTTACTTTCATGACACCTCATGAGTCTTATTTCGTGAGAATCACCCACATAACATTGGTTATTGGAAAAGGCATCATTTTGCGTTTAGTTTTGTACAAATCTCTAATGAAAACCAGACTATGAAGACATTGGGCAACCACCTGGCAGCCGCTCACAACAGCCTGGCACTGTTACAATGAGTTTAACAAGGACAAGCAGCACTTGCTTAGTATTCATCCTAGTGCAAAGCGTATGTCTGTGAGAAAAGTGTTTTTAAGAATGCATTTATTAGATTTTGTTGACCCATCTTTGTGCTTTGTCTTGGCCCTGTTTGCGCTCGTCTGCCTGTAAGATGATGCCAACGTAATTAGATTTGAGTCACACCTATCAAATGGGAAGCTGCGTTCATCTCTATCAATTATTAATTGTGCGTGAGCGTCTGGAAATGTGTCTGTTTGCTGGTGCGATCACCACTGTTTGCACAACAGTTTGAGATGAGAAGATAAGACTTTCTATGAAATCCACCCACTTAACTGGATGTATAACTCTGGAAATAGTACGGTTAACTCTGGAAATAGTACTGTTACCAACACATCAACTGTTGGAAAGTGTGAGCGAGGATACACACTATTTTTAGAAGCTCTTTTGTTATTATTTCCTGAATAAAGGTTATTAAACATTGTTTTCAACCGGCAGCAGAGCAGCTAGCTAGTATGTGTTCTAGAAATTGTACTCTAGAACAGTTCAGTGGTAGCACATTGCGTTAGTAGTGCAAAAGGTCATGGGATCGAACACAGGGAACACACATACTGATAAATGTATACTTTGTAATGCATTGTAAGTCACTTAAAATTGTTCACCAATATATATAAATTATTATCCAGTTGCTTAATGAAAACTCACTGAGTGAAATGTGTGAGACTTGTGACATCACTGTGTAAACAAACTGACACAAGTGCACATTGTCTTTTACTTGTCCTCATGACATTGGTTTATAATCTTTCGATTGGTGGATTGATTTTAGGTCACATGACTTTTGTAATCTGAGTCACATGACTTTTTTCGTCTTTGTTCATGATGCTCCTGTGCTATGCTAAGAACACTTTTTTTAAACAAACACAGCTTTGCGTTGTTTAGCCAAAATATGTAAAGTACAGATTCAGATGTTTTTTTCAAATCGAAAACTTGCTGAATCTGATAGACTGTACTTGTTGCGCCCCTATTTGGATGGTTTCGAAAAGTGAGATTATTTGTCAGGTTTACATTGCTGTGCACATTCAGCAATATATATCTGAGCATGAGACCAGGGGCAAGTTCAAACCGGTGCGCAACGTTTTTCTACAGTTTCCAGGTTGAACGTGTTTCCTGGAAATGGTGTGAGATAGGTTTTCTCTTGTCAGAACTGCAGTCCAATCAGCAGCAGCATGTAAATAAACCATTGGGTACTAAAGAGACAACTCACACAATGGGTCCAAGTTGAGATGTTCTCTACAGTCACTGCCCTTGCCGTCCAGAATGAAAATCAAGTTTATTTTACCGTATTAAACACATATTTATAATGATTTTATTAGGCTCAAGAAACGTTTAAAAAACAACACAAAAAATGGCCTTCTCAGCAATCTTGGTTGCAACTCGTGCGTTGTTAAATGCATCATCATTTTTTGTTTAAAAAATGTTGTGCAACGTTTTGTTAAACGCAGCCCTGTTTTCAGTCTGATATTAGATACAGACATAGCGGTAATAACAGGATGTATCTGCTGTCACGGGATTAAAAGAAACTCTATCTTGGGTCATTTCTCGAATGCTTGCATTTCAGTGCTGATTCATGAATATTGCATAAGACACTGAATTACAGCTGTCAGGTCCAAGTTTTGCTTTATAGTGAGTTTCTAGAGAATGCCATCAATATTTTATGGGTTTTCTGTTTATGTGCACTGATGGCTTATTTGTTACAAAAGAAAATTTTAGGATAGTAACATTAAGTGTTTTAGCCTAATTCACTTGGTTATCTACAAATAGTTTCACATAATCTTCTATCACATTATTAAAATGTTACTGTATTACATTGTTGATATTTAATGAGCACCTTTTGTGTGATTCACGTTTTTACATTTCCGATTGTCACCCCTCCTTACTCCCCCAAATGCACGCACTCACACTACTTTTATCGATCCGAGCTCGGCTGCGCTTTCGTCATTATCAGTCGTTTGGTGCGCAATTACAGACAGCCCCCTCACATGTCATCATATTGCTTAGTTGAACCGTCTTAGTCGTGTGCAGCTCGGACATTGACTTAACTCTGCTGCGCGCATCAAAAGATTTTTACGGAGGCAGATGAAGATGAGTGGTCGCGCAATTGACGTCTTCACCTTTTGAATCGCGCTCAGGTGCGATTGCGCTCACACCATAGCCTTCTGCGCCAGAGGCCAAGTGAACCGCACTTCAGCCCACCTCTGCAACCCGGCCGAGCGGTACAGAGCGATCACACTAGTCAAACGAACCAGGCTTTGCGGGTCAACCACGCCCGAGTGCAGTTTGGTTTGGATAGTGTGTGTACACCCTCCTGTTAGCATTGCATTGTTAGCGAATCTTTCAAACATGTTAAGGAGCGTCACATTTCCAGCTGAAGTCAGATGTATTCAAGCAAATCACAATGTACAGATTAGCTGGCCAATCAGGGACACGGCACTTTTCAAATCGATACGTTTTCAGGAGTAGAGTGAAATCTGGAGCTACAAAAATGTATGGTATGTGTAAAATAATGTGTTTTTTAAACATAAACCACGCAAACACATTGTATTATACTAAATAAACAAAATAATTTTGTTATTTAGCAATGAAATAGGTGCTCTTCTAGGGATGCAACTAACGTGTTTTTTTTGTTATCGATTGATCAGATGATTATTTTCTAAATAATTAACTAATCCGATAAAAATCTAAACATCTATTAATTAGATTTTTCACTTATTATAGCTAAATAAAAACATTAAACGATTTTGAGCCTGCAGCTCATGTTGTATGCATCTGACTTTGAGCGCACAACTCAGATTGGGGTCCGCTGGACAAAAAATGGTTGTGCAGGAGCCTGGGACATCACAGACTAATGAATTAACTAAAATCGTTGACAACTATATTTATAATCAATTATTATTTTATTGATTCGTTGTTTCAGCTCTACATTAGTCATCTTTCAATGGGTCATCTTAAACTTTAACAAATTCAGCAACAAGCATGTATTGTGGCAGCACAGTAAATTTTTTTCTTTACGTAATATTAAATGACTCTCTTTCAGGACCCAGGCGGAGATGGGTCACACATGCCGGGGCACCATCAACTTGGCCACGGCCAACATCACGGTGGAGGACTCGTGTAACTTTGTCATTTCTAATGGCGGCGCGCAGACGTACCATCTAAAGGCCAGCTCAGAAGTGGAGCGTCAGCGCTGGATCACCGCCCTGGAGCTGGCCAAAGCCAAAGCTGTCCGCATGCAGGCCGAATCCGGTCAGTCACACAGCAACTGTCAAACCAGATTCAGTGAATGCATATTGTTTTTATGATGCATAGAGATGATAACCTACAAATCCTTCAGTGAACAAACAAGAAGTTTTAAGATTATCATTTCTCTTTATCTGCAGACGACTCTGGAGATGATATCTCGAGCACACCTCCGGCTTCAGGGCAGGGTGGAGGTTCACGCAATTCAGAGGTGCAGTCCACCCTCCGAACTCTTGGCAGCAAGGTGGAAGATCTGAGCACCTGTAATGACCTCATCGCCAAACATGGCTCTGCTCTTCAACGGTCAGTCTCTCTTTTATCTTTATCCTAAATGTTTGGTTTGGTTATTTACATGTATGAATATGGCAGACACTCTCATAGACGGTGGGCCGAGGGGAGATTTCGTGTTATCAGACGATCTCTTGTGATGGATAACGCAGTTTTTTTTATGTAACCGCTACGCTTTTCAACAAAGCAAATAAAAATTGTTGCCACTTACACACCTTGCACATTACTATAATATCGGTAACTTTCTCCAGGTTATTTTCCCGGCGAATAGAGCAAGCAGCTACGTTTGGGGTCCGAAGTTCATGACGTATTTGTTGCGTTCATCCAATAGCGTGCGTGGAAAAGTGATGACGCATGTCAACAAACTGGCGAGTTTCGCTGGAAAGATTGAACTTGTTAACTAATTTTAGCCACTAATGCAGTTTTAATATTCAGTTTGAAACAAAATGTGAATGTAGAGGTAACGTTGCCCATTCTTACCGTTTTTATTTTATGTAACCATCTTTGTCATGTCCTGTCATTTTTTTGTAATCTTTAATAAATACACCGTTCTATTTTTTTACACCATTCTGATATCTGTTATCGCTTGGAAACACAACGTCATAAAGCAAGACAGACAATTATTTTCCCTGCTTTGTCATGTTTACTGGAAAGAAATGTCAAAAAATGAAGTGCTGCATGCATGTATTTGAGGATAGTGGACCCACCATTCCCTTCACAGGCACAAGTTGGCAGAAATTGATTTAATCAGTGATTCTGTGGAAAGACCTTGAATGCAGAGAAAGCAGTACACAAGAATAATACAGGCATATAAGTAACAAAGCCAGGAACCGACAAACAAGTTAATCAAACTAGCTAACACAAGCTACCACAGGCAGTGCTACAGCCATTTCACAAATATCACAAAGATAAAAAGTGCACAAAGGAGAAGAGAGGAAGTTTTTATTGAAGAAACTGCAAAGGAAGGTTGATAGTATATTGTATAGACATGCAGTGAAGAAAGTAGCATGGTTTACAGTAGTATAAATTAAATATGCAATGTTTAAGCAGTAGCCTTTAAATAGCAGAGCAAAAATGCATCAAAGACAAATGGTTTAAGATTATTATAACAGTTACATAGAAAATCGCATGTACAGTGTATATACATACACATGTGCAGTGTAGTAAAAGTATAAGAGTAGTACAAATGTAGATGCAGTGTATTAACAGTAATATAATAAAAACAACCTACAAAATTTTCCTTTTCAATTATGGCATGATTGGCATCGTTATTATCAACAAAACCAGACACCTGGGGTCTCATTTATAAATCCTTACTAAAAGTCTACGTATGCACAAAAGCCAAAAATGGCATACGGCAAAAAATATTAAGACAAAACAAAGCACTGTTCCCTTTATAAATCACAGATCACCTGCAATTGTTCATACATGAATCATTCTCAGGTCCCACCCTGCAAGCCCATTCTCCCATTAAGTTCGGTTTTGTATAGATCACAACCTTTGTGTGGGAACTGGCGTATGCACAAAACGGGGCTGGAAATGTGCGTACACCAGTTCCCACACAAAGGTTGTGTTCTATAAAAGAAAAAACTTAATGAGAGATGGGCTTGCAGGGTGGGACCTGAGGATGATTCATGTATGAACACTTGCAGGTGATCTGTGATTTATAAAGGGAACAGTGCTTTGTTTTATAGGTCTTAATATTTTTTTGCGTATGCCATTTTTGGCTTTTGTGTGTACGTAGACTTTTAGTAAGGATCCTACGCACAGTTTTATAAATGAGACCCCTAAACGATGTGAAATTGGTTTATTACCCATCTTAAGGGAACAGGTGGAAACAATATATGTAGCATGAGTTTTTCACTGCTGAAAGTTACAAATCATTTTTCTTCAATCAGTGATGTGCAGAACCTAAACCTATTGTTTTGCACTTTTTTAGTGGTAGAGGCAGAGGATAGCGAGGCAACGCCAGTAAAAACACAGGCTCTGAGGTCTTAAGCCCATGGTCTTTACACATCCAAGCAGGCCCCACACATTGCATTATCTGCAAACATAAGAAGTATAAGGTTCAGAAAAACAGCAGTAAAGGGGTTAAAATAAAATTAACAGTATAAAACTAGGTATCACTTCACCTGCCCTTACAAAAATTAACCATTGTTTTTCTACGGTTAAAAAAATGGTTACTGTAGTAAAACCATGGTAATCACAAAATAACTATTGTTTTGACAACTATGGTTTTATAGTTAAATCGTGGTTAGTGTAGTAAAACCATAGTTTTGCTGATAGTAATCAATACAACAAAATACATTGTTTACTACACTTTTACCACAATAAAACCATGGTTAATTTTCGTAAGGGTGCTATCGAGATTATACCCGGTACCTCACCACACAAAAACACAAGAACATTAACACACATATGCAAATGGGTAACGTTACAAGCACTTCGGCAAAACAGTCATTGAGGAGAGGCTGTTAACAACGTGAACTTTGACTGTCAAAGCTAAATTTACTTTTTTTAAAAACTGTGGAAGAAACAGAGGGAGTAAACATTGCAGCTTATAAAAACTATAATACTGTGAAAAGCATAAATTATATAAAAATGTACATTTTCGCTGCTCTAGTTGTCTACACACCCAGCAGCTGTCGAAGTGTGGCTTGCCCACCGGTCATTTTAAAGCGCAGTGGGCGCAAACTTTATGAAATATTACTAGAACATTCGGCTGGGGTGTGTCTCTCTTAAACGGAGATGTAAGAGAAATGAAGACGACACATATACATATTTTGTGTATGACCGATCGGCGGTAAAAGTTAATATGCACGGAACATCATTGTTGTACGGAACAGTTAACGTTAGTCTACGCCTACGTAAAACAACACTAACGAGACGCATACATACGTTTGAACAAACCAATGTACACAACAAACATTTTAAATAGATATCAATTAAATCAAATGAATACTTACAATCACACAAAGAATGTCCTTGGCGATGGTCAATTCCGCTGCAGCTCGTGTCTGAATCCGTGTAACAGCTGTTCTACTAACCCACGTCTGATTGGTTAATAATAATCCTTTGTCAGTATCTTGGCGCTCTATTGGTTCGACTGATATAGTAGGCAACCACGTTTGCCTGCATATTTACGGGGACATTTTATCATTTCGGGGGAAAATGTGCAATAAATGCGAGTGGCAACACTTTTCATATCGTTGAGAATAAAACAACCGTCCAAACTTTACAAATTCAGGTTCTCCCTCCATGGGGATCATCCATTTCGAAAAGTAAAGCAGATACGGAGCCTCGGCCCACCGTCTATCAAAGTAACTTGCAATTATGTACACATTTATAAGTCCAAAGGTTACCTGGAAATTGTGGTGTTGTTAGCACCCGTTTATACTAGGATGTGATGTGTAATCTGTCAATTCATGTGCTCTCCCTCAGGTCCTTGTCTGAGCTTGAAGGAATTCGAGTGGGAGGAGAAACGAGCGAAAAGATTCGGCAGGTCACGGAGAGAGCCACGCTCTTCCGCATCACCTCCAACGCCATGATTAACGTAAGACAGCTACACGATGTTTGCTTGCAATTAATGCAAAAGACATATTATTAACACTTCTCCGACAATCTGACACCCAGGCGTGCCGGGACTTCCTAGCATTGGCTCAGGCTCACAGTAAACGCTGGCAGAAAGCCTTGCAGGCAGAGAGAGAGCAGCGAATGCGTTTAGAGGAAACCCTGGAGCAGCTCGCCAAACAACACAATCATCTAGAGAGAGCTTTTAGGGGTGCTACTGTACTGCCTCCTTC
Source organism: Paramisgurnus dabryanus (assembly GCF_030506205.2). Classification (NCBI taxonomy): domain Eukaryota; kingdom Metazoa; phylum Chordata; class Actinopteri; order Cypriniformes; family Cobitidae; genus Paramisgurnus; species Paramisgurnus dabryanus. Next base: position 23,755,278 of record NC_133340.1, on the reverse strand, counting down.
CCAGAGCAATCCCTCTATTGACAGCAAAGGTACAGGACCACTGCTAAACCTACAAAACGTGTTTTAGCTTAAATGGAGCAACGGGTACATGCACAATTATTGGTGTCTAAGTCATGAAAGGAGTATTCTTTTGATCCGTCTCAAACTGTAAAGCGTTTGGTTTGAATTGGGGCACGTGTGCAAGAAGTGAGTTGGTGTGCATGTGGCCACTGATCCTCAAGTTCTTCTTAATCCGTCTTGTAGGCTCAGCTCAAGGAAAGGGCGACGCTAGTGATGAAGACGAGGAGAACGAATTCTTTGATGCTTGCGAGGAAGTACAAGAGTTCATCACTGTACCAGCAGACCCCAAATATCACAGGTCTTTATTTACTCCCTTACTCCTGTTGCGTGATCCCTGTTAACCTACCTCTCGTGTAAGTGTTACCTTACTGGACCTAAGTTTGTGTCTTCCTCTCCCCTTCCTCTGTTCTCCTGCTCTCTGTCACTCTCTCAAACTTTCTTTCGGTTTCTCTCAGGAGATCTGGCAGCAATGTGAGCGGAATCAGTAGCGAGATGGGAATGGATGACGGAACGACATCGGTACGAGATGCAGAAACACATTCTAAATACTACTAAAAAGTGAATACGCTATTAAAAAACAGTGTTTTACTCTCACAGCTGGATGAACAGTCACTGGCGTCCAATCCCGAATCCCCTCAGTCGCAGGATGTAGTGCCCGTGAAGAAGAGGCGGACCCGCATCCCAGATAAACCAAATTACTCGCTCAATCTATGGAGCATCATGAAGAACTGTATTGGAAAAGAGCTCTCCAAAATCCCAATGCCTGTATGCTCATCCACGTCTCGAATATGAATTCCGATTCTTTGCATTCTGCAATAATTTAGCGTTTTTTTTTTTTCTTCTCTTGCAGGTGAACTTCAACGAGCCCCTATCCATGCTGCAGCGTCTCTCAGAGGATCTCGAGTACTACGAACTGCTGGATCGGGGCGCCAAGTGCCAGAGCTCTTTGGAGCAGATGTGCTATGTGGCAGCTTTCACTGTTTCCTCGTACTCCACTACAGTTCATCGTACAGGCAAACCCTTCAACCCTCTGCTGGGAGAGACTTTTGAGCTGGACCGCATCCAGGAGAGCGGCTACAGGTCTCTCTGCGAGCAGGTGATTGGACTCTGCTAATGTTGAGAGCTTATTAAAGGACACATATTATGCAAATTTTTAGTCTCAGGTGTGCCCAGAATGTGTCTGTGAAGTTTTAGCTCAAAATACCACACAGATCATTTATTATAGCATGTCCAAAAATGCCCCTATTTCCAAAAATGTGCGTTTTTGTGTGTGTACCTTTTAAATGCAAATGAGCTACTGCTATCCACTCCCTTAGCATAAGCCAGTGAGCGCTTTCAGTTAAAGTAGATCTGAATTCTATTAAAGGATTAGTTCATTTTCTTTAAAAAAATCCAGATAATTTACTCACCAAGTCATCCAAAATGTTGATGTCTTTCTTTGTTCAGTCGACAAGAAATTATGTTTTTTGAGGAAAACATTACAGGATTTTTCGCATTTTAATGGACTTTAATGGACCCCAACACTTAACAGATTTAATACAGTTTAAAATTGCAGTTTCAAAGTACTCTTAACGATCCCAAATGAGGCATAAGGGACTTATTTACCGAAACGATTGTCATTTTTGGCAAGAAAAAAAAATGACAATTGTTTTGTTTGGGATCATTTAGAGTCCTTTGAAAAACTGCCATTTTAAACTGCATTCAAACTGTTAAGTGTTGGGGTCCATTAAAGTCCATTCAAATTAGAAAAATCCTGTAATGTTTTCCTCAAAAAAAAAAAAAAATAATAATAATTTCTTCTCTACTGAAAAGTAAAAGAAAAAAAGAAAGACATCAACATTTTGGATGACATGGTGGTGAGTAAATTGGCTGGATTTTTTTTTTTAAAGAAAATAGACTCACTATTATTCAACTCGCAGAGGGTGGAAACTATGGTAATGCAGGGCTTTCAGTCAGTGGCTGTGGGCGGGGCTTTAGCAGTGTGATATCACATTAACAGATTAAGAGAATAAAAATGGCACGGCTAATTGGTTTATTGGTGATTAAAAAAATAAGTGGGTGGATTTTTTTCATTGTTGGGTGTCACACAGCATTTATGCTAACACACGTTTATGTCACCTTAATAACACCTTAATAAGCATTTTTTATGATTTTCACCAAATTTTCAAATGAAAGAACATGCTTTTAAACTAAAAACATTTCATCCTACTGTTCTCTTTTTAGCACCTTTCAAATATGGGTAGGTTTTTTCAAAAATACAAATTTTGAGCAAAAAGCTGAGATAATTGCGTTTTTGTGACTGTTTTCTGATAGAAATCTGATTCAGAGCGAGGATCAAAACATACACTGAGTTTTAAAGGGGCCATGGCATGAAAATCTGACTTTTTCCATGTTAAAGTGCTATAATTGGGTTCCCAGTGCTTCTATCAACCTAGAAAATGTGAAAAAGAACTGCCCAGTAACTTAGTTTTGGTAAACCATTTTCTACAAGCATGTGAAAAATTAGGTCATTGCTATTTGGCTCTCCTTATACTTTACTTTTACTTTACTCTATACTTTATTGTCTCATTTCTGAGAAATTTGTCTTGGACATCAAAAACACAGCCAGTGCAAACATATGTAACCATACAAAAACATACAATGGACAAACAGGGTTAAGTACCCAATTACAATATACACAATAATCCACAAAAAATAACACTAGTTACCACATACACAATCTCTAAAACGTGTTTTAAAAATTTGTTTTGTCCCTATTCATCATTCTATGTCATGTTATGATGTCATAAGGAGCTCTTATTATAATAATACCGCCCCTTAATCTGCACTATACAACCACAGCACTGACATTTGGTAAAGAGAGAAAGCGAGAGAGAGAAAAGTATTGATAGCACAATTGAGTTTCAATTTTAACAAACCACCATTATTGCGATCAGTGTTCGAATTATCAGCTCATTTGCATTTTAAAGGACAGACCCAAAACGCCAAATTTTGGCTTACCCCTACAAAGTGGCAATTTAACATGTTATAATAAATAATTTATATGATATTTTGAGCTGAAACTTCACGTGTACTCCGGGGACAACAAAGATTTATGTTTTTGTATTATTTAAATGTTTGACCTATGGGGTTGCTTCTGGGTTTTATAAGTTGGATAAGAGCGCCATCTGGTGGATTATAGCAAAAATTTGGATTGCCGGAAAAACTCGTCATTGGCATGGAAGAGTTTTCTCTTCATTGACGAGATAACTGGTCAATGATGGGTAAAGAGTTAAGTAAGGGATAATGTAGAGGCAGCCGGTAGTTATCGGGAAATAAGCCCCGACAGTGTGATCAGGACCCGACGCGAAGCGGAGGGTCTTGTATCACACTGAAGGGGCTTATTTCCCGATAACTACCGGCTGCCTCTACATTATCCCGCTTATTACACGGCTACTTGCCACATAAGAAAAAAACTGGACATGAATATGAATTTGAAACATTTTATTGGCATATTTGTTTTAAATGAACATTTTTATCCTTCCGCGAAACTTTGCACAGATGCATAAAATGATCGTAATACCTTATTAAGATCCTCTGCTTCATACTTGTCTGTCTCCATTTTTTTCTCTTTAACCAGTCTTTGAGAAGTTTTAATGCCCATTCTGTATCTTTTTGTGTGTTGGCTTCGTAGCTGTCATGCTCTATTTTGTCAAGTTCAGTCTCAGTAAGCTGTCTGTGTCTTGTCGTTGTTCTTTCTTCTATCCACTGTTTAAATGTTTTGTTTTTTCCGTACATGTTAAAATGAATGTCAAACTTTTGGTTGTCCAGTGTTTGTCACAAGATGGCGCCAAACAGTAATCTTTATTGGCGCGGCGCGATTTTAATCGTACAAGTAGTACCGGCTATGCGTTATTACTTTGGAGCGGTTATTATTTGAAAAAAACGAACCTGCAAATGTCTCAACTGACCAATCAGAATCAAGCATTCCAGAGAGCCGTGTAATAAATATGGATAGGGACCACATGTAAAGTCAATTTTGTGTTTGAGTGATGAATTCAGTTTCCTGTTTCTCTCCTCAGGTGAGTCATCATCCCCCGGCTGCGGCCCATCACGCAATCTCCGAGCGAGGCTGGACCCTGAGACAGGAGATTGCCCTGGCCAGCAAGTTCAGGGGCAAATACCTCTCTATTATGCCTCTCGGTAAGGGCTTTACTATCTTTTATTTTAAGTTTAATGATCATTCAAGCATCTACAAGGAAGTTGGTTCCTTTTCCTAAAATAAACACAGTATGCTATAAACCAAGAAGTGTAATGGAAAGCATGTGATGTTTAAATGCATAATTGTATAAATTGCTTGTTTGCATACTCAGGTTCAATTCATTGTATATTCGAAAAGAGTAACAATCACTACACCTGGAAAAAAGTCACAACCACAGTGCACAATATCATCGTTGGGAAACTGTGGATAGATCAGGTGAGGACCTTTATGATTAAACATAATCGTATTTTCATTTTTACATTAAAATTTCAAAGCTTATTTGTGTGTCTGTCATCTCAAGTCAGGGGAAATCGACGTCGTGAACCACAAAACGGGCGACCGGTGTCACCTCAAATTCGCTCCGTACAGCTACTTCTCCAGAGATGTGGCCAGAAAGGTGATTCATGAACCCTTCCGCTCATTCAGCATACAGATGTGTCCGTTTCTTCCTCTTTGTAGCCTTTGTGCTTCTGCAATGCATGGTCATCTGTCTTCTCTCGTTTCCTCCTTGTGTAATGCTCTCTCTCATTCTCTATGTAGGTCACAGGCGTGGTGACGGATAAGGACGGGAAGGCGCACTACGTTCTATCTGGGACGTGGGACGAGAAGATGGAGTGCTCGCGTGTGATGCAAAGCACCAGAGGAGGAGAGAACGGTGCAGAGGGCAGACAGAAAACCGTCTATCAGACGCTTAAAGCCAAAGAGTTATGGAAGAAAACACCACTGCCGTAAGACCTTCAAGTGTAGTCAACTGCACAAACCAAAATCTGTCTTGTCAAGCTTGTGTGCTATATTTAATATATTACATTATAAGAGAAAGCTGTAATTGTATAGGTATTATAGTTTTTTTACTTTTTATCTTAAAGGGACACTCCACTTTTTTTGAAAATATAAATTTTTCCAGCTCCACTAAAGTTAAACATTTGATTTTTACCGTTTTGGAATTCATTCAGCTGATATCTGGGTCTGGCGCTAACACTCTTTGGTTATTTTTTAGCGTCATGCTAATGGTCTAATCAGATTCAATGGATTATGCTATAGCTATGCTAAAAGTGCTAGCACCAGACCTGGAGATCAGCTGAATGGATTCCAAAACTGTAAAAATCAAATGTTTAACTTTAGTGGAGCTGAAAAATGAGCATATTTTCAAAATAAGTTGAGTGTCCCTTACAAGTACGTTATTTTAACATCCTGTTGTTCGGTTCAGGGACGGTGCTGAAAACATGTACTTCTTCTCGTCACTGGCACTGACGTTGAATGAGCAGGAGGATGGCGTGGCTCCCACGGACAGCAGGAGGCGGCCGGATCAGCGTTTAATGGAGCAGGGCCGCTGGGAAGAGGCCAACGCTGAAAAACAGCGACTAGAGGAGAAACAGCGTGCCGTCCGCAGAGAGCGGGAGAGGGAGGCCGTCCGTACGGCCAGCCCTACAGAAGAGGGTGAGAACCAGGCACACAAGCCCTCGATTTTTCTCTCCTTTTCTCTTTTGGCCGTCTCTCTCGTTCACTCCTGTCTCTGTTTTTCCCTCAAGCTCTCATTGAGGACTCAATATCTGACTCGCCTTTTAAAAGCAAGTACTCCTGCTTTTCTTTCCTTCTTTGTTTTCTCTGTTTCACCCTCTTGTCACAAACTAACACGCATACGGCCGTAATGATGCCTGTATGCACATTAATAATGCATGTTGCTCACCTTCATTCATTCATTCATTGTATTCTTTCTGTTTGTCTTAATTTGCACCCCTCTTTTTTAAATTTGCTGCTCGTCTTTTCAACTCTGATCAGATGAAGATGTCGAGATTGCCACCGAGCCCTCTGAGACCACTTTGAAAAGCAAGTATCATCCCATCTCACTCTTAAATCACTCTTGTCTGTAATGTTCATCATCCAATCATCTTTTGCTTCCTCTCTGTCTGTCTGTCCCTCCATCAGCCGACACTGACGAAACCTCCTCAAGCAAGTAGCCCTTATGTAGTTAAAACCAGAGCTGTGAAGTTTGAATCAGTTACTGGTTGACACGCATCTACATTGAGTTAGGGGACAGACGCTATTTTAAAAATAGTTAGATATGCAATGAAAGTAGTAGTATGAATATCCTTAAAATAATAATGTCATGGATTTCTAAACCATGTTGCTTTCCATTTAACCTACACTAGGGGGCAGTGTGACCTCATTAGTAGTAGCAGAGTGTAGAGACCAAGGGTGCCCCAAAAATAGGACACTGGCCCGCCAGGACCGAATTTGGGCACCCCTGCATTAGACAAAGAGCTGTATGGATTACATTAATCACTAGGGGTGTCAATATTCTCCAAATCTTCGATTCGATTGCATTTTGGTCATGGTTCGATTCTCGATTTTTACTTTTTTTTGAAAGCACAAAAAAATGCTATGCCATTTTTAGACTAGACTTTTATGAAATATAATATCTGACCTTGAACCCAGAGATGCCCTGCCATGTTAGTCGTGCTGCCAGTGGAAAAACATCATTACTTTGCACCTTAAAAACGCACTTCTATCACCATCAGACGAGATTGTGAGACTAAACCCCAATAAGTCATGTTTAAATGCTGTTTTTATAACTTTTAAGCAACTGAAAATAAGTTGTTGTGAAACTTAAACAGATCTCAGTTCGGAGAAACGACCGATTCTGTCACAGATGCCGTTCTCTCTGTTCTGATTCAGCTGAAGGTGGGAATCCCTTGCTGTTTTTTTGTTTCCCATGTAAAGAGCAGCTTGTGTGGTGTCTCCTGCATCTGCCATGCTATCTTTTGACTGGCTGTAGCTAGTGAAGTTAGAAGATGTTGACTCGCAGCACTCAACACGTATTTTTTTCCCGCTTGGCAAGCCGACCGGATGTGACATGGGGGCATGGCAGCATTGACGATTTCATTTTTTTATTTGAAGTTCGAGGCTGTGACTTAATTTCGATGGATTCCGATTTAAAATAATTATCGTGACACCCTTATTGATCACAGAGTTTCGGGATAATCCAAAAGCCTATGGAAAATTCCCACGTGCTGGCCTAAAAAATATGTCATTCCTTACTGCATTTACACCAGCCGCGGTTTTCGCGCGTAGTTAGACGCTTGAACATTTGAGTTCACTCGCTTCAAAAAACGTGAAAATCTGTGTCATGGGAGGGGCTTCTGCGACTCTGCTGAGACTCCGCTTGCTTCCTGTAATTATGTCACTACTACAGCAAGGTCCTGATTGGTTAATGCTGCGCGGAAATCTGTAAAAGTTCCGATTTTTCAACTAATGCTGCGTTTACACCAGCCGCGGGAGTGGCGACAAAAAACGCGTTATTTGCGCGTAGTTGGACGCTTGAACATTTGAGTTTACTCGCTTCATTCGCGCGTGAAAGCAGCGCGTGCGCGCGTGAAAGCAGCGCGTGCGCGCGTGAAAGCAGCGCGTGCGCGCGTGAAAGCAGCGCGTGAAAGCAGCGCGTGAAAGCAGCGCGTGAAAGCAGCGCGTGAAAGCAGCGCGTGAAAGCAGCGCGTGAAAGCAGCGCGTGAAAGCAGCGCGTGAAAGCAGCGCGTGAAAGCAGCGCGTGAAAGCAGCGCGTGAAAGCAGCGCGTGAAAGCAGCGCGTGAAATTGTAGTCATTCGAGAAATTCACAAGGAAATTAGCCTCATGGGAGGGGCTTCTGCGACTCCGCCACTCTGCACGCTTCCTGTAATCATGTCAGTATTACAGCAAGGTCCTGATTGGTTAACGCGGCGCGATAATCCGCAGAAGTTCAGATTTTTTAACTCCCATGTTTCCCACGGCAACGCTCAATTCGCGTGGAATGTGCCATCTGCGCAGCGCGTTCCGCGCCATTCGCGCCGCGCTTACCGCGTGTACCGCGCCGCAGGATGCCTAATCCCGTCTTTGCTTTGACTTAACATGTAAATCGCCTGCACTTGGCGCCTCTGCCGCGGCTGGTGTAAACGCAGCATTAGGGTTTCACCAAAATTAAATCACAACCTCGAACTGCGAATTAAAGAATGGAATCATCGATTCTGACGTCCCATGTCACGTCCGGTCGGCATGCCAAGCTTTTGTAGTGTAAACGCACATGTGGTTGAATGTGTTCGAACAGCCACAGGAGAAAACTTTCTCTCCGCCCATTTATCTAATCTGAGGTTAATGAGCTCAACGTTTTGCGTCTTTTCTGACTTCTGGCGCGAACACATGCTGAACAGCGCTATTATTAGCTTTTCGTTCATAAAACTAAAGCGGCTGATCTCTGCAGTTTCATTTTGGAAGCGTGTGAAAGTTGCACGATCTTATTTCATCAATTGAGCTGAAAATTCAGAAAAAGCTGTAACATATGCATGTACAAAACACTGTGCAGCATGTTTACTTACAACACAAGCAGCAGACTCCGACATAACATTAGTTTGTGTCTATATAAACTCGTCATTACTCCCGCTTGCGTTTAAATGACAAGGTGCAAAGTAGCCTACCGACAGAAAGTTTCGTTTATCAGGTATGTGCGTGTGCCATATTTTTCCACTGGTTCAATGTCAGATATTATATTTAATAAAAGTCTAGTCTAAAAATTGCATAGCATTTTTTGTGCTTAAAAAAAGGTAAAAATTGAGAATCGAATCAAATTGGTCCTTAGAATCGAAAATGTAATCGAATCAAGGATTTGGAGAATCTTGACACGCCTGGCTATTCCTGCAGTTCTGTATTTTTGTTAATGTTTTCTTCTACCCTCACATCCTAATATCCTCACTCATCTTTTGTTTGCTTGCATCCTCCTTTTCTACTAATGTAGCTGAAACACTCCATGGCTCTCACCCGCCAGAATACTCAAGCAAGTACCACACACACATTTATATTATCATTACCCCATTTTTATCACGATGCGTACCCATCACACTGATCATAAAATGGCTATTGTGGAGTTGGGTTTATCGTGATATAGTTAAAGTTGAAGAATGAGATGCTCATTGTGTTACTGTTTGCTCTTTGTTGCTCTAGTGGAGGGGCCTTATGGAGCTCCAGTCAAAAGCAAGTAACATTCACCCAAAAACTTTCCCAGACCTTTCATCTCTCACCTGCACCTTTTCTGTTTATTTTATTCAGTTCCTGTCTATTGCATAAATGTTGTGTGACATAAGTAAAAGTTTGGATTGTAGGTAAAAGTTTAAATGTGGTAGCATCTGTGACAGTCCAGTCAATGTTTTGTGTCTAGTTAGCTGTTAAAAATAAGAATGAGCTTTATCTGCACAATGTTTGGTCTAGTTTTCATTCTGATGTATAGAAATGTCTGGTCAAGCCAAATTTAGATCTGGCTGGTGTCCCACTAGCTCCATACTTGTATAGTCCTTTAAAAAATGAGACACCCGCAACCAAAATCAGCTAGTTTTGAGTAAGCTAGTGGGACGCTACCTCCATACACCTGCTCTTATGCGCAATCACGTGATTGTTTACTTAAATATCTTTGTTTGTATCCAAGCAGGCATTCACGCGGACAACTACAAGGCAATGTGGTTCGAACGGCGCGTGGACCCGGCGACAGGAGAGCCCACGCACATCTACAAAGGGGGTTACTGGGAAACGAAAGAGCAAGGGAACTGGGAAGGCTGCCCGGAAATCTTCTAATCCAAATCGCGCACAGCTCCCCTCCGCCCAGGATGAGTGGACTAAAAACCATCCCGTGACACCTCACCCCCCCTCACAGAAACTAAACAAGCGAACACTTAGACAGGTGCCCCCTTCTCTCTATCCATATGGTAGTATCAAGATGAACTTTAACACGTCCCTCTTTCAACACCACAATGTTCGGGATGAGAGGAATTGGTTTTCTGGTTTGGTTGTTAGCATTAGGAAAGCGTGTCTTTTATTCAATCCCTTTTTAGGATCTGTGCTCCACACATCCTCCGGCTCCATCTGCTGGAGGGAGGAGGGCATTTTGAAAATAAAGGGAAATGGGGGTGCGTTTCAGAGAAACGCTGTCGAGCTCTTTCCTTTCATTGCGTGTGTTTGTCTGCGAGAAATCTTTCTGTCCGCCTTGGTTTGTGGATTCATTCAATACATTTGGTCGTCATTCTCTGAAAACCTGTCCGTGCTGATTTATTATGGAACACAGAAGGATTTTTGTCGATTCTTCTCCCGACTTTTCATAGTGACCATGTTTGCCAAGCCAAGGACAGAAAAATTCAAGAGGTCTCGTAATAGTGACCCACATGAATGCATGTGTTTCTAAAATCGAACGATAGCTGTGTGATTGATATTTTCTACCTGTTCATACCCATTGTCATTTATGTTAAATATAGCACAATGCACCAGTGTTTGTTTTGACACTGATGGTAAATGAGAATTCAGAGCTTAAGCAAAGCTGTTGTACGGCGAAAATATAGCACATGAGTTGCATAAACTTTTATTTTTTACGCTTTTTGAACTGTCATTATATGGAAAAGAGCGCCATGAAGATTCCTCAAAAGTTTTCTTTCGAGAACATGAGGGAATAATGACAAAAACTTATTTCAGGATGAACATGTCCATAAATAATCACTTTAAACATTACCTAATATTACCTAATACCTGCCCAGGGTGCACCTGTGAAAATCGTTTGCTGATCTGAGACCTGCTCCTGGAAAATGTATTTAACATGATAATGACGGATGATTATCATCTCTATGTAATTTTCATTAACCCACATTGTTTCCCACAGATGCATTATGGTCCATAACCTCATCTTTCTGAAAGATGCCTTAGATCTGCCGTGTCCACAAACTGAGGTGTACAGATGTATATGAGTGTGTGTGTGTGTTATAGGGAGGTCAAGGGAGGAGTCTTGTGTATGTGCGTGTGTGATCATGAGTGATGTATTTGGGGTTTATTGTATATTCCAACTAAAAGAAAAATTGCTTTTTATTTTCAAGTGTACTTAAATACGTGCGTGGGATAAAACAATGCAGCGATGCAACGCGAAAAACATTGCAAATGTTTGTGTATATAGATATCTATGGAATAATGAAGTAAAAATATTCACACGATTAATAACAAGATTCTTATGCTGATACTGACAGCTAGAGTTATAATTATGATGGTAATTTTGATGTAGCTTGAGGGTTCGACACGATTTATTTTGACTTTATATCTTTTTATTTTTCATGGTGTCTGTTTGATGTTAAGCTATGACACGTTTAGGTTTATCTCCCCATATCAAACATGAATCAATGTTTTGCTAATTGTCCTGACTAATTGTAATATTTTATATATGTCTGTCTGTTTATCCTCTCATTCTGTTAAAACAACATGAATTCACATGAATTTTACTGCTGGATACAATAATTGCATATTATAGTTCCTTTTTTTTTGTAAAACATTTTCTTTTGACAGTCGTTCCACAAGTTTTTCCTTTTCCTGTCTGTTTCTCCCTCTCTTGGCCTCAGATCATTGTGTGATGACACAGAATTGCTCTTGACTGTCCTCATGATGCAAACTGATGATGAAATAAAAGCTGGTTTGGAAAAGGAAATAATCAAACACACACAATCGCCTGTTGTTATGTGTCTGACATTCTATGCCACCTTTCCCATAATGCTTCGGTAGGAATGAAAACACCTGCTGAGATTATAAACTGTAATCCAGATGGTGAATAGTTAAACGCTCCACCTCAAGTAATGTATATTGCAAAGATAATCAATTCTGTCTGTCAAGATATCTGTAACTATCAAGTCAAAAAAGGGTTCTGATTTGAAATTTAGCATTTCACTTACTTATACTCATGCGATATGCACATAAAATCATTGTGAAAACCCTTACATCCAAAGTTGCTTATTGAACTTGTGTGCATAATTGGAATATCACATTAAACAAAATTAAGCGAATGGAAAATACAGCCAATGGAAACGCATCAATTCCGCAAAAACTTACAAAGTTTTTACGCGTGTATGAGGTGGTTTTTCAGGCAATTCGGAATAGGTGTATTTTGCAAAACTGCAATGGAAATATTTTCAGGTCATCTAATGCAAGTACATAAGATATAGCCTACTAAAACGTCCCAAAATACTTGTCTGCTCTCAATTATAAGAGACTTTCCTTGCCAATAATGTACTTTTACCTCAAAGAAACACCATTGCCGCTTGTATGAGGGCCTTTCCTTGTCATAAATGTTCGAATAATACTCTTAAGTCTTGTCTGGTTAAAAGTAATGCCTAGTGTGGTGATATTAGTAAACCTCACAACATCAGTCGACGTGATTTTTGGAATGACTTATAGGATGGGATAAACTACGTTTTAGTTGTATATCATCGGTTAATGCAGTGTTTCTCAAAGTTTTTCTGCCATTCCCCACTTTGGAGGTAGGGAAGGGTTCCGAGCCCCACCTGTCCCCAATTGCCCTGACAAAATGGTATCAAGTAGGCTTTAATTTTAACTGCTGAAATTTGTTTAATCCCATCATATTTTAAAACATAACAGCATTAAACACTTTCAATAGAGAAATGCGGAAAAAAAAATGTGCAAATGTGAAAAATACTTTTGCAACTGTGTTTGCATTTTGTCTCTGACAAAAGTCATCATACTTTCTTTTCGGCTGGCATTTTGGTTGATTGGGTTGACTGTCTTTCTTTGTTTTCTCTGTTAGTACAGAATCTCCAGTTTTCATTCCTTGTCACAAACATATCCATTGTTAACTTTTATACCCACTACCGCCTATTTCGCCTCTCCACATTAAAGTTTTTGTTCCAATTCAATTCTAACTTTAATTCATTCTTGTAGACTAAAGTTCCGGGTGACATTTTCTTCACAGTCTGATGTTGCTTTAAGTTAGGCTTATATTTAAATGGGTAACACTTTATTATAATGTTCATTAGTTAACATTAGTTAACAGCATTAGTTAACATGAACTAATGATGAACTGCACTTGTGCAGCATTTATTAATCTTTATTAATGTTAATTTCAACAGTTACTAATACTTTATTAAAATTTGGTTAACGTTAGTTAATGCACTGTAAACTAACATGAACAAACAATGAACAGCTTTATTTCTATTAACTAACATTAACAAAGATGAATAAATACTGTAACAAATGTATTGCTCATGGTTTGTTCATGTTAGTTAATACATTAACTAATGTTAAATCATGAACATTATAATAAAGTGTTACCTTTAAATGTATCATTTTGAGTGTATGGTCAATGATTAAAAGAATTAATAGAGATGGGCACAAAAATAACCAAATTTCCTCCTATTTGTCACGCCCCACTTGTAATGTTCCTATTCCCCACCAATGGGGCTTGCCCCAGACTTTGAGAAACGCTGGGTTAATGGAACCACCGTTATCTTGCAATAGTCTTTTGGCAAAGTTTTTTCATGCAAAATTATATAATTAATGTGCATCTTGACTTTCCATCATAAAAATAGGTGGATGGAAACATAACTTTTAAAAGAGATGACTTCAGTGGGAAATGAACATAATGTAAACATATTATGACTCAACTTGTATACTTAAATTTCTTTGTATGAATTCAATATTTGGCTTGATGCCTACATCTGGTGGAAATTTTGTGTTACTGATAAAAATGCTGATGTGTCAAATATTTATTTTCCCCGCTCTATGCATTGCAAAGTTAAAACATTACCTTACTATTTGCCTTTTATATTTAAAGAGCACCAATTATGCTAATAAGTTAGCACGTTATTGTTATATCCCATAGTACATACATGTTATTAAAACTTGAACTAATGCACTGTGAGTCTTATAAATTGCTTACATACCTCACCGATTTCTGCATGTCTGGAAAACGCTCGGTTTAGTTCCTGTCTCCGCCTCCCAAAATGTCTATTGTATTCGGATTGGTCAGATGACTACTCAACTGTTATTGGTCAACTGGGTTCGGCGTGTGTTTGAAAGGTTACGCCCCTGACTACGCGTGGGTTTTCCGGTTCTGACTGAGAGTCACAGGCAACGTAAACAAGCGCTATATTTCTCTATAAACGATGGTGTCTGTACTGCCTTACCACTTCAAGCTCGATCCAGAGAGTTCAGACGGCCGTTACGATGTAAACGATCTCCGTCAATGAACGCGATTGGATTTAACTTTTTTAGGTGTCCTTAGCTCTGCCAGAATGCTAAACGAAGACGAAAAGACATCCAAAAGGTAATTATAACGTACTACATTACTTTGCAAACTATATGGAAACACCAAATGTAGCACATAGAAAGTATTTTTTGAAATGATTATAAAACTATTTCACTTATTAACATTATTTTACTATAGTAAACTTTATTATAAAAGACTGTTACATACTATATCACTGTGCAAACTATATGGAAACACCAAATGTAGCACAAAGAAAGTATTAATTGAAATGAATGTTCTACATTATTTTACTATGGTAAACTTTTTTATGAAAGACTGCTTACTTATAAGTGCTATGTTTTTACTTATTAGGTTTTAAGGAGAATGCAACAGGTTCCAGGGCCTCTTACCTGCGTGATTCATCATCCAGGTTTTGCACAAATTGTCTAAATCCCTACACACAGAACATTTATTGTACCGACTATAAGCCTTTGAGGTGCAGGACTAGAGTAAGTTTTATTACATTTTTAAACCAATAACACTAAAGTATCATTATAGTAACAAAGTACCCAAAAGAACAAAAGATGTAACTTTAAACAAAATATAATAGTCAGTCAAAAGTTTTTTTTATTTATTACAAATATATATTTAAATGTTAAACAATATATAAATAAACATACTTTAGTAACCATATTGTGCTCTTGTTTCAAAAATTGTTCAATTCATTTCTTACAGCTATCTATTCAGATAAATGGCATATCAAAGCTTTGTCAGCTGGTGCTATTTAAGACGACACTATAAGGTTATCATCCTGTCGTGTGTTGTTCTCCAGATACGCTTGGAGCTTCCTGATCAGATTGGTCACAATTTTGGCTTTCGACGACCTCTGCACTGAAGATGGCATGCAATCACGTCCTCCTTTGAAGGTCTCTCAAACTGTGATGCCAGGTCCATTGGAATCAGGGCTTCCTTCAGCTTATCTTCAAATACCTCATCAAACACAAGCCTGATCACATCCTCCACATAACTGTAGAAATATTGCAGTCAATAAATCTTTTGTTTTGATCATTTATTTCCCTGCTTCATACATTAAGTTTTTAATTATGAATGTATTTGAAATAAAACATTACTGCTTACGGTATGTCACTTGTGTGTTTTGGGAACATAGCCTTGTACTTTCCCTCTCCTGCTTTTGTTACGGCTTGGTGACATTGTAATGGAAGGCTGCAAGGTACAAATACCTGTAAAATATAAACAAGCAATTAATTTATTGTAAAAGTAAATACTACTTTATTTAACAAAGTTACTAAAATACTCAAATACCTGCACAGCATTCCAATAAAGGAGAAAATCAAATTTTTTTTGCTGCAAATCTGAAATCTCAGGCTACGGACGGCAAAGGCATCCACTGATGATGGTGATGGAAACGATGCTACTGCCTGGGTTCCTATTATTATGCAGAGAAAAAAACTTTGTCATCATCAGTTATACATCTAAGACTGGTAGTGGTTTCACTAGCTAAATACATCATATGTGTTACACACCTTTGCTCCTCATATGCCAGTCTGACTCCTTGTACTGTGTGTTATGATGTTGCATGTTTGCATACAGTGTAGAAGGATGTGTCCAGCTGCGAATCTAAGATATAGACAAATAAAACAAACATGTATTCAGTCAAAAAGAAATATTATAACAATAAAGTACAACGACTATAAATCGTTAGACTATTCATTAAAACGTAAATGTATTACATATTACATGGCCCAACATTAGCAACAAACATTATGTGTTTACTTCGTTTCAAAATCTAAGAAAGCTTCAAGTAAATACAACAGTAAAATACATATAACTTTAAAAAAAATCATCTGTACTTAGAGTTTCTTGAGTTTGATCATGAGAACAAATTTTACTGGTAACAGTTTAGCTGGCATTTGTATTTGTATTTAGCTTAGCAACTTAGCAAGTTTGTAAACATGTCTAAACCAACATCGATAAAAAACGATAGTCTGCATAATTCAACATACACGTGTGTAAATATGGTACGTTGTTTATGAAATACAGTATTACAAAACAAGACAATTAGCTTGCAAGCTTAGCTCTACACGCACATTATGTTAATCTCCGGTTACCGGTTACGTAACGTACAGTAAAAGGCAAATAATAAACGTGAATACTTACAGCCTGTGATCCAGAAGTGCACAGTAATCCAACTTTCAGAAGGAGACGTCCAGCTTCGGTTCATGAGAAGCAGTTATTGTGAAAACTCCGTGAACAACTTCTGACTGGATTTTTCCGGAACCGTATTAAACATGATGTCCTCTGTGGAAGTCCATAAAGTGCTATTTTTCCCTCGCATCTAAAGAGACAGCGTCTACTCGAGAGATTTAATCGCTTAAACAATGAAACAAGAGTTTGCAAACAGAGTCAAAGCAGGGACTCACAACCTCCGCCATTTTAGCTCTCTTCTGACTCGGCGCTCCCCACCCTCGTCTTTGAGGGCGTACCCAAGCAAAGCAGAGAGGGCTGAACTATGATAATGTTGGTCTTATGCTGCGTTCCAGGCAACCTGTAACCCGTAACTCACGACTTCAAAACCACGACTCACGACTCTGAACTGGGAGTACATCGATCTAGTACGAGTTCACGGGTGGGAAGTCACGGGTTTGACTGCCGTTCCAGTGCACTTTCACCGGTAGAAGGTTGTAAAAACACGAGTTACAGGCTGCCTGGAACGCATAGGGTCGTGAGTCGTGGTTTTGAAGTCGTAACTCACGGGTTTAAAAACCTGCCTGGAACGCGCCATTATCTACGTCACTAATCCCAGGAAGTAAACTGTTGCCTACAATCCGAGTGTTTTTTGTAGTCCTCGAACGTTAGAGACGATAACTCGCGTCATCGTTTTCTTTGAGGTATGTACTTTTTGAATATCGTTAGCATGTACTAATGCACACTTACACACAAAAGGATGTTTAAAAACGTGTATCCCATAATAGGTGCTCTTTAAATGTGTTTAGTTTCTAGTCAAAATGTTGTTTATAATAGATTGATAGATATACCAACTTAAAGTGCCAAAACAATTATATACAGCGACGCCATTCATTGCCCTTACCTTTCTGTGTCCACCTCTAAACAGCAGTCCATTCGTCATCAAGATGCTGTCTCAGTGTTTCTTGTTATGTTCATTGTGTAAATATTGTGTTTTTATATTGAAAGGGTTTTTTCTTTAAATGTTAAATGATGGCATGGTAGTTACATTTATGCTCACTGTAAAAAAATGTCTGTAGAAATTACAGTATTACTGGGTATAACTGGCAAATAGCTGCCCGGGCATTCGCCCAAAACCCACACACACACATTCTCTAGCTAGCCTACATGATTTTGCCATTAATCATAGTAATTATAATATTTATTAAAATAAATATTATTAAAATAATTATTAAAATAATTATTATTGGTTGTTATTATCTTAACCATGTTGTTAAATCAAAAACCATGGTTACAACACTTACTATAATAAAACCATAATACATTTTAATTTAGGTCTGTTCAAGTCATTTTCAGTCCCATCTGGAAGCTTCGCTAGGAGAAGCACTTTCTTTTCCATCTTTATTGTCTTTTGTTGTGTGTTATTATTATGCTTGACTTCATGCGGATCTGAGAGAACCGACAGCCGGATGACGTCAACGTACAGTGAGAACAAGTGGAGAAATCACACGTAGAGGTCTAATTTCGAAATGCTTTCGTGGTACGTCATACGCCTGTCAGTTTTTGCAGCGCCACATGAAGTCGAACACACCTATTATTTCCGGGCGCGCGCCTCGTGAGTTCAAAGAGCGTGCATTCTGGATTTAAAGGCAGGGTAGGCAGGAATTATCTAAAAAAGTTTTTTACAAATTTGTTTAAACTGTCTTTATATACCAATACATAAGTAAAATGTAAGTACTCGACTGTCACTCTCACGACCATGACACCACCCCTGTTGCTACGGGATCTGCCCACACATGTGCACACCCGATTGATTTGAACGTGCACGAGGCACTCTAGGAAGAGCAAAAGTACATCAGAGAAAGAGCATTCAGAACTCACAGTACCTGCATATGCAGTCAGTGAAGGCAAGCGGAAAAACGAAAAAGGAATAAACGAAGAAATCAAACGAGAGTAAATATCGCATGGCTTTTCCTCGAGTCGACGATGCGGTAGCGGTATTTTAGTCCTCATCAGAGTCAACAATGCTTTCATCATGGAAACTCTTCCATGCAAAACACCTTATATGTTATGAATTTTCCACGAAATTCACCTTCATTACAGTGTAACTGATGGTAATAAAAAAACTTGTATCAATGCAATCTGTTTTTAGCTTTGTCTTATAAATATAACTAGCTCGTTTGTTACCGAATCAAACTAAATATATTTTAAACTTTACAAGTATCGATATGCTAGCTTGATAGTGAGTACTAAAAGCCATCCTATTTGTTTATATTCATAGTGATAAAGTTAGGTGTATTATTATATGTGATTCTGACATGATGTTACTACATGCATCGCGCTCTTTCCTCCGTCTCTGCTTGTCTGAGGTGAATGCTTCTTCCAGCAGAGCTGGTTGGCGTCGCGCGTTTATGTGTTTTGGGGGCGTGGCTTTAGAAGAAACCCAGAAGAGAGGGGATGGAGTGAATACGGACTACCGGCACATCCGGGAACTTGACTGTAAATTTCGTCACCGCCCCTATTTGAGGGAAAACAAACTAGGCTTCTCATTGACTTCCATACAAAATAGCGGAACAATGCAACGTTCGTAAACAGCCGGCAGGCGTACACAACTTAAAAAAATCACACAAATTAAACATGTCAAGTAATTATCTGTCCACCCTGCCTACCATAGAGTGCAAAAGATACATTAACACATTTAATTTGGTCAATATAAAAACATGTCCCTTTCATTCTCACAGCGTCAAATTTGTGTAACAACGCTATCCAGTGATTGCTGGAAATATCACTAAGGTTAGTTGTATGGCTGGACGAAAAAGTGCACTCAGTTCTGTAAATATAAAGACATAATATATAAATACGAAGTAACTTTCAAATACGAAGTAAAATCATTCACTGGCTTCCCTGTTGACTCGATGAGGTTCGAGTAAATGTCCAGGTAAGACACCTCTGGCCAATAGGGAGCGTTTGACGCACAAATTTGACGCTGTAAGATTAAAAGGGACATGTTTTTATATTGACCAAATTAAATGTGTTAATGTATCTTTCGCGCTCTATGGCAGGCAGGGCGGACAGATAATTATTCAACATGTTTAATCTGAGTGATTGCTTAAGTTATTTACGCCTGCCGGATGTGTATGAACGTTGCTTTGTTCCACTATTTTCTATGGAAGTCAATGGGGAGTCTCGTTTTTTTTCCCAAAAGTGGGCGTGAACCTGTTCAGAAACATTCTATGACGTTGCGCCGGTTGTATGTATGAAAATAATTAGCTGTGTTTAAAAAAGGCATGAGAGGTCTACAGACACTTGATTTTTATACTCTCTTTTTCAGAGTACTTACATTTTACTTATGTATTGGTATATAAAGACAGTTTAAACTAATTTGGAAAAAAGTTTTTTAGACTTGTTTTAGACTTAAACCTGCCTACTCTGCCTTTAACTGATGTTCTTCTCAGACGACAGTTTCTGTGGTAAATTCTAAGGTAAGTTTTCCTGGTTAATTCATTAAAATAAGTTCACAGTAATGTTCATTTTGTTGTTAGTAGCCTAATTCGAAATGACTAATATATTATGAACTGTAATGTTGACGTTAATGTAAAGCTGACAGTTTGACGAGCTTGTAACACAGCTATAGGCTAATGTAGTGCAGATCTCTTATTTGTCTTTACGTTCTATAAAAATGTGTTATGTTTGTTATTACATTTATTTGACATTGTTTAGTTCAGTGGTTCTCAAACTTTTTACACCAAGTACCACCTCGGAAAATATTTGGCTCTCCAAGTACCACCATAATGACCAAAATCCAGAATTATAGTAGGCCTAACTATTAAGAGCTATGCACAATTCAAAACGTTTTCTTTCTAAGAATATTTCTTATTTGTATTCCTTAAACAAATATTATTATTGTCCGCCAACCATTAACACTGCACTGTGCTTACAAGTAAATAAAAACTTAAAAAAGATGAATGATTAAATAAAAATGTGCCCAAAAGTTAAATTAAAACTGTACTGAACTTAAATGTTAAAAAGCTGTGCTTAAATTTATTTTGAGATTAATCACACCCCTGTACTTAAATATATGTTCAGATTATTTTCAGCAAAATTAAGAATGTACTAATATTTTTGTTAAACATTTTTTATTTACTATATGCCACAAAGTAAACCATCAGACTGAACAAATTCAGTCACTTTGTGCATTTAAATGTAAATACATCAATGTGGTGCATTTTAAAAGTAAAATAAGTCACTAGATTTATGAGGAATTTTATGTTCTTGTAAAGAGTGTTGTGCTCTATTTGTAAACTCTTTGGTTGCATATATGAATTATATGACAACAACAATTATAGAATAATTAGTGGGAGCATTAAATACAGATTTATTATTGATTACTAAACTCCACAGCAACCTTTGCTCCCTGAAAGTGGATAACATGCAGTTGTTTTGGCAAAATATCTGTCACCTTCAGAGCCCCGCACTTCACACACGCAGGCAAACCAGATCAGCGCGCGTGCTTGTGTGTTGGTCGCTGATGCGCTGCGCATACCTGTTGCCATTCCAGTGCACTTTCACGAGTAAGGTTAATAAGTTGTATCCAGGTATTGCAATGAGATGAGTGGCGTGGCAATAAACATACTTGTATCCTTTACACGTTTTTATCCACTTTTCCTTAACTGGGCACTGCTTTCTAAGACCTTTATTCTCATCTATAATGTTTTTGGTGTTAATGTAGGCTAAAAGTTCTCCCTCTCTCTTTCCCAGCTAACACACGACATATTAGTTACGTCATTTTTGGAAATTTCATGACTTATCAGCTGGCAACGTTACAGTTATGTTCTAGGGAATTCATTTCATACCACAGCAAATCAGCACGTTGCCAGTACGTTCCAGTAATACATTTGTACTATTTTGGTGATGTCATAACTTACTGGCAACGTAACTGTTACATCCCAGGGAGGTCATTTCATCACCAAAAACCTTTCAGCCTCAAAGATTCCACTGAATAAGTTAAAATAGATTAAATACAGCTGCCCTTTACATGGGCGTGCACAGCAGAACGGCATCTGACAAGACAGGTGTTGTTTCTCTGAACTGAGACCCGTTTAAAGGTCACAAATGGTCAAAACTTAAATTTTATGGCTTTTTCATCACTGATTCTTGAAAATTAAAAACATTTTCATGAAGAAAAAGAATGTGTTGATCTCATGACTGTAACTGTATGTTTTATGATTGTAGAGGTTTGATATGGAGACGTGTTTCAGAATATTTTTAATGTTGCTGCTCATGATTGCTGGTAAGTGCAGATCAAACTTCACTCTTCACACTTATAGATTCACTTTATACACTTCATGCCTTCATTTCTCTATAAAGACCTCATGAATCACTTCACACCTCATTTCTTATAACAAAACAACGTTAACTCTATGGGGTGGTTTCCCGGACAGGGATTAGACTAGTCCTATACTAAAATAAATGAAAGAGCTGTCCAAACTGAAAACAAGTTGCACTAACATATCTTAAAATACATGCTTTGCCTCAAAATGCACACAAGTAATGTTTTAGTAAGGCATGTTATATTTCCTTATTAACTTAAGGCCTAGCCCTGGCTTAAGCTAATCTCTGTCCGCGACTTGCATACACATTGATTGATTGATTGATTTTGTTTTCAAATATTTCCTCATCTTTGTTTCAGTTGTTGATGGTCAGCAGGAGTTGGAAGTGAATTACAGCCCTTCATATGTTTGTGCATTAAGAGGATCAACAGTGAGAATAACCTGTACTTTAAAAAATCCATCTCACCATGTGATCGATAAAACCTTCTGGACAAAAGTTGGATATGTACCTGATGAAGAACCACCTAACCTGTGTTTGGACCCAGAATACAGAAGAAGAGTTCTGTGTCGAAGTAAAGATCAAGACACACACAGCATCACTTTGACAGATGTGACAGAAACTGATAAACGCATCTACTACTGCAGATTTATAACAGACAGAGTAGCTGGGAAATGGCCAGGAATTCCTGGAGTTCAACTTGATGTCACAGGTAATGAAATAAACCACAGAATCACATTAACACACAAAAGTCATGAAAAATTGAAGCAATGCTTTTATACAAGAGTTTAACGGCACACGTTTAAAAAATGAAAACTAGAAAACAACAACAGATATATGTTAAAAGCCTCTTTGTTGGGGAACTCTTCCGTTTTATTGCCTCCACAATAAAAACATTAATTCATCTGCTTCATGTGATGTTAAACAAGTAAAGTGATGCACGGTCTCTGTTCATCTGTTCTCTTCACAAATAAATAAGCACATTTTGACATGTATGCTCATCTTGTAAGATCATGATTAGAAATGAACATGTGAACGAAAACAATTATAATCTTTAAAACACAACGATAATAACTGACTGTGATGGAATCAACGCTGTTCATGAAAAAAATGGCTTTTCCGCTTATCTTAGGCCTTGAGTTCCTTGTGACATGTAGAGTCACACTGGATTTTGATACCTCCACATATTCATTGCCTGGGCAAAAGGAAATATTACACCCCTTTTCTTGTTATGACCAATCACCCTCAGTTAACATACACTGTGCCCTGCCAATAGTGCAAGTACCCAATGACTCCATAGTTGCCATCAAAGAGTTGGTGGATCTTGCCGATGCCTTTCGGTCAGAGAAGAGGCGTCGCTGTTAAATTGGCCAACTGTCTGTACTGATGCATTGGGTCAGACTTCTATCATTAAGCACCAGATCATAACTAATGATGAGGATGTCAAGGCCATGTCGAGTAAGGGTATAATACGGCCATCTACATCTCCATGGGCAGCTCCAGTAGTACTAGTTCCCTAGGTATGCATTTCTGTGTGGATTATTGAGCCTTGAATGCCAAAACCCCGCTGGATCGCTTTCCCATGCCTCAGATACAAGATATCTTGGAGTCTGTCTATGGAGCAACAATAGTTAGTACCCTAGACCTCAAGACGGGATACTGGCAAGTGTTAATGGATGAAAGTAGCATCCCAAAAACTGCTTTTGTTACAAAGTACAACCAATATGAATGTGTTCGTTTACCTTTAGGATTAAAAAATGCTGGAGCAACGTACCAAAGGCTGATGAACAAAGTTCTACAGAACCTTATAGGCAAATGTTGCTTCGTCTATATAGACGACATTGTTGTATACTCCAGAGACATCTACCAACATTTTCAAGATCTGAAGAAGTTGTTTGCTGGGCTGGAATCAGCTGGCCTGACCCTTAACCTCAGGAAAGACAGAGGATTCCAAAGTGGATGCTGTCTAGAATTTTCCTACGTCCAAAAATATTAAAGAAGTTGAACGATTCCCAGGTCTTGCGGGGTGGTATCATCGCTTTATTCCACATTTTTCAGAGCGTGCTGCTCCACTTCATGCACTTAAGAGGAAAGGTGTACCTTGGATCTGAACTCAGGAGTGACAACATTCTTTAGGTTTTGAAAAATGCCCTGCAAAAGGCACCAGTTCTCATGCCTCCCAATTGTCAAAGGTAAAGTCATTACTGCGTCTCACTGCAGGAGCTACTGACAGATAGCCATACGAAACATTACAATAGCACATGCGCGTTAGCGTCCTGCTAGCGTCCAAATATAAACTTTTTAACGAAATTTGAGCATCATAGAAAAAATGTATGCTACAGTTCATCTAAGATTTTGTTGCTGTTTTTGAAATAGGCTGCTGGTTGATGCAAATACCTGCGTGCCAAGAACAGTGGCGTTTTACTAGTTAACGCAAATTAAGTTCCCAATTCGTCGGTCATGACGTGACGTCGTAGTGACCGACTGAAAGGGAATAAGAAGTAATAGATTCATGAGACCACATACTGCTGGTTTAATCAACCTCAAACAAATAGAATTTCATTTTTGACCATCAAATACAGCTACATTAGAGCCAGCGGGAACTTTTAAGTGGCCGAGATCATGCTGTTGTCAGTGGGGTAAGTGAACACTGACGCCCACTGGCCACGTCTGAATCTCATGTCCGAATCACTCCAAGCAAATGTTCAAATAGGTGATATTTTTACTAATTGACTGCAGATTTGAATATTATACATATATATTCTTCCCTGAACAAATCTTAAAACTTTGTGACCAAGAAACCGTAATATTGAGAAATGTTAGCTTAGCGTAGCGTAGTGTAAGTTCTACCAGGAAACTTGAATGTTACGTCATTCATTTCACAAGGCGCAATCAATTACCCCTGATACTGATTGTGTATATAAGCCTCGTACTCACTTGTCTTTGCGTTCGCAGATACTGATGCCAGCATTTACAACCCACCCTCCCTACCACCATCACCAGGTCGGTTCCGTCCATACTCGGGGGGATTAGATTCTGGCCTGTCTTCATCTTCAGACAGGAACCGCAAGAATCCGTGACCCCGGATTTGGACTATGGTGGGGGCCTACGCCAAAGAACTATACTGTGTTATATTCCAGCCTTGGTTGCTAACTACTGTTAAATAAACTCATATCAATTCTTAACCTATCTTCGAGTCTTTCTGGTAGAAATGGCTATTCTGTATGACATTCAAAACAAATGACTGTTATCTGTCATTCTGAGCTTCAAGTCTGTGAAGGAAGAAAGTAGTTCCCCAACAAAGAGACAAACTTGTGCTATTGAACTGTTGGATAAAACCAATATCGCTCTCTGAATCAGGCTATTGCCTCTGGCCTAATCACAGCTGTGATGAGATAGAGCTATATTACCCTCAGAAAGCCTTTGTTTATCCCCCTTGAGCCATTTGGATTACTTGTGTAAAGGATGGATGCACAATTTTTGGATTTGAAGGAGGTGGACCCCATATCTTTACATTTATAAAACTGAAAGATCTAGGACATTTTCTAAAATAACTGAAAATGTGTTTGTCTGAGAAATGATTGACATAGGCATCTCAGACGGCTTGAGGGTGAGTAAATCATGGGTGCAATATCTATTTTGGACAAACTATCCCTTTAAGGTCTTACACTAGAAACTTTCAGGCAGGTGTGGAGCAAAACTCTGCAGGACACCTGCCTTCAAGGACCGAGTTTGGATACCCCTGAATTAGAGGATTTCAGTATGATGATTGACTTACAGTTTGTTGTTGATCTGCTTTCAGACCTGCAGGTGGAGACAAAGCAGAGGGTGAAAGAGGGAGATTCAGTGACTCTTACATGTAAAACCACCTGCAGTCTGCCTGAAGAAACAACAGTAGTTGTAACGGGACACCATTCGTCAAACTTTTATGACCCCCTCCCCCACCCGTTGACAGGTCGTGTTTTATGACCCCTTTGACAGGGGGGCGGGCCCATCAATCAAAATCTGGACAAGTTGTCAACTTTAGACAGAAAGTATTTAATGGTTTTATTGCCGGTCATTTAGAGTGAGTGTTTTTCCTGAGTGTGTTTTATGTCAAGCGTATGGTGTCATGTTTAATGACGGCTCGTGTTTCGACATTTTGCTGTTTATTGACATTTGATGTCAGATCTCAACCATCCTCCCTCCTTTGCTCGCCCCGTGCGCTTCTCAATACTGACTTTCACACCGCGGGTGTGTTGTTGAATCTAAAGTTTTGCAACAGCATAAGTTTATTTAAAGGCAATCACTAATCATATATATATATATATATTAGATGTACCTGGCTATGCTTAAAGCCGATGTTTTCTATCGAGCTATAGTTTCTGATCAGACACAAAGTCTGAACTAAATAAAATTTTAAACGGTTCACGAAGTCCGGGAATCTTTTCATGACATGGTCTACAGTTTAACGCGTATTAAAGATCCAGCGGTGTCTGACAAAGCGACGGGTGAATGTTCATATCTGTCATTTAAAATAAAGTTAATAAATGTAATTCTGTCCACTATGGCAAAATAGGAATTTATTTTAGATTTAGGGGAATCTTTAACCATGTCTCTGATTAAAACTTTTGATTGTAACATCACAAGTTATTTAATTAAATATTCCGTATACGGGTATAGTTAAGCAATGATCTGAGCCATAACCTTCGGAGCCGGCAATACTATAATCTTTAGACGAAAGTCTAAACTAAATACAATTTTAAACGGTTCATGAGGTCCGTGAATCTTTTC
This sequence comes from Paramisgurnus dabryanus, assembly GCF_030506205.2. Taxonomy (NCBI): domain Eukaryota; kingdom Metazoa; phylum Chordata; class Actinopteri; order Cypriniformes; family Cobitidae; genus Paramisgurnus; species Paramisgurnus dabryanus. The sequence goes on along the minus strand of NC_133340.1, from coordinate 23,728,648 downwards.
ATGACCTGCTCTTTAGTTTCACGCATATTAAAGATCCGTAGGTGCATGACAAAGCGCCGGGTGAACGGTCATATCTGCCATTTTAAAATAAAGTTAATAAATGTAATTCTGTCCACTATGGCAAAATAGGAGTTTATTTAAGATTTAGGGGAATCTTCAACCAAGTCTCTGATTAAGACATGTGTATACGTGCACCGATGGTGACAGAAAACTTATATCTGACGTTAATAAACTTTTAAATGTTTTTAAGACGTATTCAACCCATTTTGGGGTTTTATTTTTAATTAAAGGCTTCTTAAAACATGTGTGAATATGTGTATATTATACAAAGAGTCTTATATTGTCTGCGCTGACAAAAATAAAGTATTTTTTAGATTTAGGGGAATTGACTGCGTGTGTCTTATAAATACAAATTGATAATACGTTTGTTTTGTAAAGAGACTTCTTTAAAGTCACGCAAGAATAAAATATTTTAGTTGTAACTGGTTAAACTTAAAGCTGTTATTATCTATTTAACTATAAGCTGTATTTTTCTGATAAGACACAAAGTTTTTGATGATGAACTTATGACCGTGTGTGATAGATATTTCACAGCAGGGTCGGTTTGTAATCTAGGTAGAGTCTTTTAAAACTCTAATGGTAAAATGTAATATGGACACTCTGTCAAAAATAAAGCATTTGTTTGTAACAAATTATTTAATGAAATATTCAGCAGTGGTATAGCGATGAACAGTGCCAAAACCACCGGGGACACCAATAACACATTCTTTAGACTAAAGGTTATTTATTTTAAACTAAATAAAAGTTTAATCTTTTCAGACATAGTATTCTGATCACACCATTAGATCGCGCTCCGGCGTTTACAATAGAGAACATAAGCGGATGAGTGTTCATATCCACCGTTAAGAAACTTTTAAACGATTAAAAACACTTTCATATCATTTTCTGAGTTTGTTTTAAATTAATGACATCTTAAAATCAACTGTGAATATGTGTTTATTACACAATAAATTGTAATTCTGTCCGCTCCGGTATAATAGGGGTTTTATTTTAGATTTGGGACTTTCTTTAACCAAGTCTCTGATTAAAACATGTGAATGCGTGTACCAACGTTGCCAGAAAACGTACGCTGATGCGCTCATATATCTGGCGTTAAGAGCCTTTTAAACGTTTTAAGACATTTCACACTCTATTCTGAGTTTAATTCATTAATGTCATCTAATATCCAAGTGTGTACATGTCTATTTACGATAAATGTAACACGGTAAACATTGTCAAAATAAAAGGGTTCTTGAACATATTATTCCAGTGGGTGTTTCTTGTTTTGCGAGTGTTCGACATATTTATTGATGTGGAAAAAGTTTGTTGTTTGGACGAACAGTTTCAGTCTCTCTCTCTCTTTCTCTCTCTCTCTCTCTCTATCACCAGTCCGCTATCAACCAGCAGACAACCCCCCAGATGTCTGGACAGAGGGAGTGTTGGTAAAATAAAAGAAACTCAGCCCCCATTGACAAAAAGTAATAGGTTTATTTAGATTTCAGGCTTCATTACTCAGATACAGATTAAAGCATGTTATTTCTTATTCGTAATTTAAAGAAACTTAGAAGTTTTAAGACATTTCATCACACATCCTATGATGACATAAACCCTTGTGTTAGCCCTTAGAGGCCACGAAACGGGTGCAAATATTATTTATCAACGTTTGATGTTGTTATAAACCAGGTTGTCACATACGTGACAACAATCATTGCTTTAAAGACAAAACATTTAACAAATTTGACATTTTGTTAAACATGGTTGTGTGCGTCCACACACACAACATCAGTTAGGACATGGTTCTACATAATATTAAAATCACGGGCTTACGTTAAATAGGTAAACCTTAATTTTTACTAAATAAAATAAAAATAAACTATTTTAACATATTATCTGATATTAGGTTAGGTTTAAGATGAATTAGTGTCTATAGCTTTACGAATTACATCGTAAACCCCCCCCCAGAGGATATGGTATGTGTGTGTGTGTGCGCGTGTATGTGTGCAATGGATGTTATCACGTGGTGCGGACCGAACGACCAACGCTGCGGGGGTTGTGAAGCGAAGAATGAGTACATATGAGAAGTTTTTCCTTCTGAACACAGAACCTTTACCAAAAACGTAACCCCGGATTAACACATCACAGAACAATTTGAACAACCGTGTCGGATTCGTACACACCAGAGGTCTGTTTTATGTTTTGCAGAAACTGTGGAAACTTTTGATGCTGCCAAGGTGTCCGAATTCGCAAACAAACTATCAAACGCAACGCGGCGGAAACAGTGGACACGAGCCTTTTGTTGCTGAGAAGGCGATTGAACTCAGAAACAAACAAGCAAGCAAAGTTGTCTACGAAACTACAGATTCTTGAAAAAGATGTCACAAAGATCATTCGAACGACTACGCAATGGCCAGATGGGGTATGTGTACGGGACCGACCTTTTTAAAGATATGCTTAAAAAGAACTACAAGCGCGAGATGTCCAATCTACTATGTACTGTGATATACAAAGAGGCCAATGTGTGCATGCCTCCAAACTATTGCGAATCTAACTCCGGTCGTGTAACCAGACTCAAGGAAAAACAGATGGTGTGAAAATTATAGATGGAACTCTTTTAATAACATGGTACAGACAGTTGTACAGGCCCAAGAGGAACCCCGTGTGATTATTAGAAAGGCCCTAGAGATATTTTATGAATGTGACGAGGCCGAGTTCTACATCATCAATATCATACTTATGTCGGCCTTTGTAATTGACGTATGCACTGATATCCTTGTAAAGAAACGAGAAATTAATGTGTGTGAAATCATAGAAAATGCCGTAGATTTCATGTTTGAAAAGGGTCTTGGATCATGCATGCACTATCTATGGTATCTAGATAATATCATAACGGTTAATGATGACTAAAAAACCAAACCTGTGAGCCAATGGTATATTTTACGCAAGTTTTACAGTTGTTTTTTAGTTTTCCAAAAATTTCATTCTGTTTTATTTTTACTCAACATTATGATGGCAAGCCATGTCCGTCAACAAATGTATACATTAACAAAAACTACGTTCTAGTAGTTTCAATGTATGGTAACTGGTGGTTTTTCATCATTGATTTTGTATACTGCTTATGTTTTTGTATGTTTTGCTGTACCGGTTTCATAAAAACAAAATATACAAGGATTTTTTTTTGGTCTTAATGTCTGTGTTGTTACCATTAGAACATTTAGACATCTTGTTCAGGCAACGTGTGCCATTGCTCATTCTTCATATGTTTTTGCAAATCCACACAGAGAAATGTGAAAGATTAATAGAAATTACATGTGGCTACATCACATGTTTTTTCAGAGGCGTAAAAATAAAAGTCAACAGTGTTAGTATGGGAATCTAAAACAGCACATGCACGATATGATCCTAATTTTGTTACCTGACGTCTGTCACATAGTCAAAGATCATCTACTTCATGTCTCTACGAATCCTGACAGAGTTTTAGTTTCATATACACAACACATCAAATGTAAACCACGGTAAACTAAATACATTTGACAGCCAAGATCTCTAATTTTCATCATCAAACATCACTCACTTTTAAGGTACCGAAAGGTTTTTGTTTAATTTAGTTTAACTCAACACTGAAATTTTAGTTTAAGCACACAGAAATGCACAGATTTTACGTTTTCAGTATTCATGTGTACATCACATGGTGATTTCAGTCTCTACTAGATCGATGATCTAACAATATTAGCTACAAATGTTAGCTCTGATTTCACAAAACATCCATTTACATTCAAAACCTATGGATTCAACGCCTTAAAGTCATCATTTTATTTCGTTCACATCAACAGCACCAATATTTTTGAATGTGCAAACTGATTTAATTCGTTTTAAACATGTTTGTGCGGTTTCGGTCTAGATTTATAGAAAACTTCAGAACATGACACCGTTTTAACATTTACAAAATGAAACATTATACTTTTAAGTGTCACCCACGAGTATGTGTTACTGTGACAAATACTTTTGATTGTTTGGAAATTATATGAATGCAGAGAAACAACGCAAAAGTTTTGAACGTTAATATAATTTATAGGCGTCCTGATTTTTAAAAACAGTAAGCTGTAATGTTTCTTACACACAGATCTAAACACATCACAAGTCTCAATGTTTAATAACATAAAAACCTGTATGCAAAGGTTTGTTGGCGTATTTTTAGACACAAGCTGTTTATTTTCATCTTTAAACAAATGTGTATGACAAATGTTGTCCTGCCTGAACTGACACTAAGGATCGATGCCGAAATGTTAAATCTAAGTATTTGCAAAACAACCTTCACCGTCATATAGATGTTTTCAATCTAATGGTACCTGTTTAAATGTGACCATACTATTTCAAACATTACCAAGTTGTAGATGGTTGTGACTCAAGTTACAAAGGTTTTAACAAACATTACTGTTTGTCGCGGTGTGTTTCATCGCATTGCTGTTGTATGCAACAGACTCTCAAGTTTTATGTTAAAAGGATTACTAAAAATAAAAACCTAAGCATTCTGTATTATGTTGGTGCTGATGATTTTACAAGTTTACAGTTTCAAACATTTTTGCTATATTCGCCGTGAAAGATTTAGTAAATAAATCTAAAACATACACAGGGTTGAGGCGGTCCCTTAATCTTCTAACACGATTTTCAAGAGATTACCAACATGTATGATGTACTAACTGTCAGGGGATCTGTGATATTATTTTCTGAAGTAATTAGCTATCTAATGGCTACTGCACAATAACTTATGCGATAAAGAGTATGTTACATAAACTATAGAAACGAAACAAGATAAATTACAAAGTCACTGGCATGCGGTTTACACTTAAATAAATCACGCAGATGTTTAAAGTGAAGTTGTTACGCCCAGAGAGGAATGTCCCTAACTCCAGGACTCCTATCTCCGCCTATCCATTACAGTCATTAAATCGGCGCCAGTATGATTCATTCAAACACAATTGCCTAACAAGTTTCAAGAAACTATGGACTCCTACTGCTACACCAACACATTCGCGCTACCCCCACCCCAGAGCAATATGTATATGAGAGAACCTACAGTTGGACCTGTGCACTCAATAAGTCCTCCACAGTATCTGATGGGGGACCATCAACCTACAACAACAACACACCCCTTTGTACGGCTCAAGTAATGTCTGATGATGTTCCAATGGACCTGTGTCCCCAAGAAGGATACGACAATGCCTGATGAATCAATACACATTGCGTGTATCGATTCCACAGACTGTTTGGTTTCAAGATCATGAAACAGGCTTCGTGATACATCTGTTACAAACTTGATGACAAAAAGCTAATGGTATTCTGTAGAATCTTTAGAGACTATTACTGTGTGTTTGTGTGTGTTTACAATATCAAATAATGATCAAATTGCTGTTTGTGAAATGAACCGGTCGTGAAAAACGTTGTGATATTTCTACACTACAATGATAACAAATTATGTATTTCTATTACTTGATAAGAAATAAAACACATGTACCACTTTAAACATCTGCGTGATTTATTTAAGTGTAAACCGCATGCCAGTGACTTTGTAATTTATCTTGTTTCGTTTCTATAGTTTATGTAACATACTCTTTATCGCATAAGTTATTGTGCAGTAGCCATTAGATAGCTAATTACTTCAGAAAATAATATCACAGATCCCCTGACAGTTAGTACATCATACATGTTGGTAATCTCTTGAAAATCGTGTTAGAAGATTAAGGGACCGCCTCAACCCTGTGTATGTTTTAGATTTATTTACTAAATCTTTCACGGCGAATATAGCAAAAATGTTTGAAACTGTAAACTTGTAAAATCATCAGCACCAACATAATACAGAATGCTTAGGTTTTTATTTTTAGTAATCCTTTTAACATAAAACTTGAGAGTCTGTTGCATACAACAGCAATGCGATGAAACACACCGCGACAAACAGTAATGTTTGTTAAAACCTTTGTAACTTGAGTCACAACCATCTACAACTTGGTAATGTTTGAAATAGTATGGTCACATTTAAACAGGTACCATTAGATTGAAAACATCTATATGACGGTGAAGGTTGTTTTGCAAATACTTAGATTTAACATTTCGGCATCGATCCTTAGTGTCAGTTCAGGCAGGACAACATTTGTCATACACATTTGTTTAAAGATGAAAATAAACAGCTTGTGTCTAAAAATACGCCAACAAACCTTTGCATACAGGTTTTTATGTTATTAAACATTGAGACTTGTGATGTGTTTAGATCTGTGTGTAAGAAACATTACAGCTTACTGTTTTTAAAAATCAGGACGCCTATAAATTATATTAACGTTCAAAACTTTTGCGTTGTTTCTCTGCATTCATATAATTTCCAAACAATCAAAAGTATTTGTCACAGTAACACATACTCGTGGGTGACACTTAAAAGTATAATGTTTCATTTTGTAAATGTTAAAACGGTGTCATGTTCTGAAGTTTTCTATAAATCTAGACCGAAACCGCACAAACATGTTTAAAACGAATTAAATCAGTTTGCACATTCAAAAATATTGGTGCTGTTGATGTGAACGAAATAAAATGATGACTTTAAGGCGTTGAATCCATAGGTTTTGAATGTAAATGGATGTTTTGTGAAATCAGAGCTAACATTTGTAGCTAATATTGTTAGATCATCGATCTAGTAGAGACTGAAATCACCATGTGATGTACACATGAATACTGAAAACGTAAAATCTGTGCATTTCTGTGTGCTTAAACTAAAATTTCAGTGTTGAGTTAAACTAAATTAAACAAAAACCTTTCGGTACCTTAAAAGTGAGTGATGTTTGATGATGAAAATTAGAGATCTTGGCTGTCAAATGTATTTAGTTTACCGTGGTTTACATTTGATGTGTTGTGTATATGAAACTAAAACTCTGTCAGGATTCGTAGAGACATGAAGTAGATGATCTTTGACTATGTGACAGACGTCAGGTAACAAAATTAGGATCATATCGTGCATGTGCTGTTTTAGATTCCCATACTAACACTGTTGACTTTTATTTTTACGCCTCTGAAAAAACATGTGATGTAGCCACATGTAATTTCTATTAATCTTTCACATTTCTCTGTGTGGATTTGCAAAAACATATGAAGAATGAGCAATGGCACACGTTGCCTGAACAAGATGTCTAAATGTTCTAATGGTAACAACACAGACATTAAGACCAAAAAAAAATCCTTGTATATTTTGTTTTTATGAAACCGGTACAGCAAAACATACAAAAACATAAGCAGTATACAAAATCAATGATGAAAAACCACCAGTTACCATACATTGAAACTACTAGAACGTAGTTTTTGTTAATGTATACATTTGTTGACGGACATGGCTTGCCATCATAATGTTGAGTAAAAATAAAACAGAATGAAATTTTTGGAAAACTAAAAAACAACTGTAAAACTTGCGTAAAATATACCATTGGCTCACAGGTTTGGTTTTTTAGTCATCATTAACCGTTATGATATTATCTAGATACCATAGATAGTGCATGCATGATCCAAGACCCTTTTCAAACATGAAATCTACGGCATTTTCTATGATTTCACACACATTAATTTCTCGTTTCTTTACAAGGATATCAGTGCATACGTCAATTACAAAGGCCGACATAAGTATGATATTGATGATGTAGAACTCGGCCTCGTCACATTCATAAAATATCTCTAGGGCCTTTCTAATAATCACACGGGGTTCCTCTTGGGCCTGTACAACTGTCTGTACCATGTTATTAAAAGAGTTCCATCTATAATTTTCACACCATCTGTTTTTCCTTGAGTCTGGTTACACGACCGGAGTTAGATTCGCAATAGTTTGGAGGCATGCACACATTGGCCTCTTTGTATATCACAGTACATAGTAGATTGGACATCTCGCGCTTGTAGTTCTTTTTAAGCATATCTTTAAAAAGGTCGGTCCCGTACACATACCCCATCTGGCCATTGCGTAGTCGTTCGAATGATCTTTGTGACATCTTTTTCAAGAATCTGTAGTTTCGTAGACAACTTTGCTTGCTTGTTTGTTTCTGAGTTCAATCGCCTTCTCAGCAACAAAAGGCTCGTGTCCACTGTTTCCGCCGCGTTGCGTTTGATAGTTTGTTTGCGAATTCGGACACCTTGGCAGCATCAAAAGTTTCCACAGTTTCTGCAAAACATAAAACAGACCTCTGGTGTGTACGAATCCGACACGGTTGTTCAAATTGTTCTGTGATGTGTTAATCCGGGGTTACGTTTTTGGTAAAGGTTCTGTGTTCAGAAGGAAAAACTTCTCATATGTACTCATTCTTCGCTTCACAACCCCCGCAGCGTTGGTCGTTCGGTCCGCACCACGTGATAACATCCATTGCACACATACACGCGCACACACACACACATACCATATCCTCTGGGGGGGGGTTTACGATGTAATTCGTAAAGCTATAGACACTAATTCATCTTAAACCTAACCTAATATCAGATAATATGTTAAAATAGTTTATTTTTATTTTATTTAGTAAAAATTAAGGTTTACCTATTTAACGTAAGCCCGTGATTTTAATATTATGTAGAACCATGTCCTAACTGATGTTGTGTGTGTGGACGCACACAACCATGTTTAACAAAATGTCAAATTTGTTAAATGTTTTGTCTTTAAAGCAATGATTGTTGTCACGTATGTGACAACCTGGTTTATAACAACATCAAACGTTGATAAATAATATTTGCACCCGTTTCGTGGCCTCTAAGGGCTAACACAAGGGTTTATGTCATCATAGGATGTGTGATGAAATGTCTTAAAACTTCTAAGTTTCTTTAAATTACGAATAAGAAATAACATGCTTTAATCTGTATCTGAGTAATGAAGCCTGAAATCTAAATAAACCTATTACTTTTTGTCAATGGGGGCTGAGTTTCTTTTATTTTACCAACACTCCCTCTGTCCAGACATCTGGGGGGTTGTCTGCTGGTTGATAGCGGACTGGTGATAGAGAGAGAGAGAGAGAGAAAGAGAGAGAGAGACTGAAACTGTTCGTCCAAACAACAAACTTTTTCCACATCAATAAATATGTCGAACACTCGCAAAACAAGAAACACCCACTGGAATAATATGTTCAAGAACCCTTTTATTTTGACAATGTTTACCGTGTTACATTTATCGTAAATAGACATGTACACACTTGGATATTAGATGACATTAATGAATTAAACTCAGAATAGAGTGTGAAATGTCTTAAAACGTTTAAAAGGCTCTTAACGCCAGATATATGAGCGCATCAGCGTACGTTTTCTGGCAACGTTGGTACACGCATTCACATGTTTTAATCAGAGACTTGGTTAAAGAAAGTCCCAAATCTAAAATAAAACCCCTATTATACCGGAGCGGACAGAATTACAATTTATTGTGTAATAAACACATATTCACAGTTGATTTTAAGATGTCATTAATTTAAAACAAACTCAGAAAATGATATGAAAGTGTTTTTAATCGTTTAAAAGTTTCTTAACGGTGGATATGAACACTCATCCGCTTATGTTCTCTATTGTAAACGCCGGAGCGCGATCTAATGGTGTGATCAGAATACTATGTCTGAAAAGATTAAACTTTTATTTAGTTTAAAATAAATAACCTTTAGTCTAAAGAATGTGTTATTGGTGTCCCCGGTGGTTTTGGCACTGTTCATCGCTATACCACTGCTGAATATTTCATTAAATAATTTGTTACAAACAAATGCTTTATTTTTGACAGAGTGTCCATATTACATTTTACCATTAGAGTTTTAAAAGACTCTACCTAGATTACAAACCGACCCTGCTGTGAAATATCTATCACACACGGTCATAAGTTCATCATCAAAAACTTTGTGTCTTATCAGAAAAATACAGCTTATAGTTAAATAGATAATAACAGCTTTAAGTTTAACCAGTTACAACTAAAATATTTTATTCTTGCGTGACTTTAAAGAAGTCTCTTTACAAAACAAACGTATTATCAATTTGTATTTATAAGACACACGCAGTCAATTCCCCTAAATCTAAAAAATACTTTATTTTTGTCAGCGCAGACAATATAAGACTCTTTGTATAATATACACATATTCACACATGTTTTAAGAAGCCTTTAATTAAAAATAAAACCCCAAAATGGGTTGAATACGTCTTAAAAACATTTAAAAGTTTATTAACGTCAGATATAAGTTTTCTGTCACCATCGGTGCACGTATACACATGTCTTAATCAGAGACTTGGTTGAAGATTCCCCTAAATCTTAAATAAACTCCTATTTTGCCATAGTGGACAGAATTACATTTATTAACTTTATTTTAAAATGGCAGATATGACCGTTCACCCGGCGCTTTGTCATGCACCTACGGATCTTTAATATGCGTGAAACTAAAGAGCAGGTCATGAAAAGATTCACGGACCTCATGAACCGTTTAAAATTGTATTTAGTTTAGACTTTCGTCTAAAGATTATAGTATTGCCGGCTCCGAAGGTTATGGCTCAGATCATTGCTTAACTATACCCGTATACGGAATATTTAATTAAATAACTTGTGATGTTACAATCAAAAGTTTTAATCAGAGACATGGTTAAAGATTCCCCTAAATCTAAAATAAATTCCTATTTTGCCATAGTGGACAGAATTACATTTATTAACTTTATTTTAAATGACAGATATGAACATTCACCCGTCGCTTTGTCAGACACCGCTGGATCTTTAATACGCGTTAAACTGTAGACCATGTCATGAAAAGATTCCCGGACTTCGTGAACCGTTTAAAATTTTATTTAGTTCAGACTTTGTGTCTGATCAGAAACTATAGCTCGATAGAAAACATCGGCTTTAAGCATAGCCAGGTACATCTAATATATATATATATATATGATTAGTGATTGCCTTTAAATAAACTTATGCTGTTGCAAAACTTTAGATTCAACAACACACCCGCGGTGTGAAAGTCAGTATTGAGAAGCGCACGGGGCGAGCAAAGGAGGGAGGATGGTTGAGATCTGACATCAAATGTCAATAAACAGCAAAATGTCGAAACACGAGCCGTCATTAAACATGACACCATACGCTTGACATAAAACACACTCAGGAAAAACACTCACTCTAAATGACCGGCAATAAAACCATTAAATACTTTCTGTCTAAAGTTGACAACTTGTCCAGATTTTGATTGATGGGCCCGCCCCCCTGTCAAAGGGGTCATAAAACACGACCTGTCAACGGGTGGGGGAGGGGGTCATAAAAGTTTGACGAATGGTGTCCCGTTACAACTACTAACAACATTCATCTGGTACAGAAACCTAGAGAGGTTCACTAAAGGAATAACAACATGGAATCAACTTCACCTGCGGTCAGTCAGTCGTGATGATTTGGGAGTTTATAGATGTGATGCTGTAAGAGGATATGAACATCTTCTGTCCTCTCCTGATGTTTTTCTTTGGGTTGATGGTAAGTACACACTTATTTATTAATGACAATTTCAAACTCTTGGACTCGTTCTAGATTTCACGTTTAAGAATTAATTTGGTAAATTTCTGATGCCATATTTCTGTATTCTGTATTTCAGTGGTTAGACAGCAAGATTGGGAAGTGAATTACAGCCCTTCAAATGTTTGTGCATTAAGAGGATCAACAGTGAGAATAACCTGTACTTTAAAATATCCATCTGACCATGTGGTCAATAAAGCCTTCTGGACAAAATTTGCATTTGTACCTGGTGCAGAACCACCTAACCTGTGTTTGGACCCAGACAACAGAAGAGGAGTTCAGTGTCAAAGTAAAGATCAAGACACTCACAGCATCACGTTGACAGATGTGACAGAAGCTGATAAACACATCTACTACTGCAGATTTATAACAGACAAGGAGAAAGGGAAATACTCAGGAGTTCCTGGAGTTCAGCTTGATGTCACAGGTAATGAAATAAACCACTGAATCATATTAAAAGGAACGTGCACCCAAAATGAAAAATCTGTAATTTTTCATCCTCATTTTGTTGTAAACCTGTATGAATTTTCTTTCTCATGAACACAACACAAGATATTTTGATAAATGATGGTAAGCACACAGCTGATTGTAACCATTGACTTCCATAGTAGTGTAAGGCTAATTTCCTGAATAAAGAGAGCCCCTCCCCAAAGAACACAGCATAGGTGAACAGTGGGTGCCTGGGAAAACAACACTCTATGGCTCACAGTGGACTTCCGACCGATCCCACATTTGGTTTTCAAACATCACACCTCCAGACAGTCAGCTCCTTAAATCTCACTTACAAACTGTATATGAAATGCTACATTCTACATGCAAAAAGAACCTGAATCTGGTCTTGTTTGGTATTAAATGAAATGTCTCAATGGAAGTTTTATAATAGCCTCATTCATATGACAACAGAATTCAATGTTAAAGTGTAACAACACATTAGGCAAACTACACTCATCTTAGACATAAACCGATCACCCACTGTATGCAACTTCAGGACAGCCCTGAGTTTACAACAACCAATCAGTACCCAATTCCTGTATACTTTGTTCTCTCTGGATATTTTAGGAAAGTTTGTAGATGGTTCAAGTGGGATTTTCTATATTTAGAAATGAACCCCATGATGTTTTGTCTGATACAGCATCATGTAATTTATTTTACTTTGAAGAATCTATAGACAGGTCTTGGTCTTGTTGCCAAGTATGCAATACTTTCATTTGATTACATCTGTTTTTGGATTTTGTAATGTTTTAACTTTGAATTGATATGTGAATCGGCTTTTGAATTATGATCTTCCTAGCTGGCTAATAAATTATGTTTGGATTTATTCTGTGTTGCTACAAAAGTTATTGACATGACCAGTAAATTACGATGTATCCTTGTTACCGCAATGACTGAAATCATGCTAATACCAGACTAAAATACTAGATTAGAGGGCGCATAGTGGCACATCAGTGGAGGACTTTGGAGATCCGACTAGCACTTGGGATTAGTTTAAGTTAAATTAGATGTGTGGAGGCTAATAGTATATTTCCTGTTTAGAGCAACAAATAAATGTTGTCTAGTGGTTGTGACCCTCTGGTTAGAAATAATTATTGTAATAATTAAGTTGCACCATAAGGGGACTAAATAAAGTATGTTTAGAAATGAGCAAGTATAGGGAAGCCTTTTGAGCATATAGTCTAACCTCTAGCAGTGGCTAAGCCTGGTTCGATTGTGACCGTTTGCCTGCATAATTTTAAATATTAATAAACGGCCGGTGCGTGAGTCCAAAGTGACGTGTAGTCGAACGAATGGATGCAATACCAAGAAGGGCTAAATCAGAATAATCAGACATCCACCCAAATTCTGTAATTGTTAAAAGTAAAAATTTATCTGATTTGTATTATAAACAACAAGATTTTATCTTTTGGAGTCAGATAAAAGTACCTAAGTTACGTAATGTCAAAACGTCATCAGAAAGCGCCGGAAAAGACAGAACGCATAAGAATCCTTCGCCATGCCGGTTGGTTTCCGCTATTGGGCCAACGGATTCTTCCATTACAGTAGGAAAAACAAATATGATGGAATTCAACGGGAACCATTAACTGTGTGCTTACCATCATTTATCACAATACTTCCATTTGATTTTCCTACGGAAGTCAATGGTTACCATCAGATGCTTGCTTACCATCATTTATCAAAAATGTTTTCTTCTGTTCATCAGAATAAAAAAAATAATTCAGATATAGACCAACATGAGGATGAGAAAATGATAACATAATTTTCATTTTTGGGTAAACTATCCCTTTAACATAAAGAGGACCTGAGAGATTGGCTTTTTCTCAATTCTAAGAACGCAAAGAACGGACTTGCGTTCTCGTGGAGACTGGTCTTGCAAGGTGACCTCAGAAGAACGAACTCAGAAGGTCGCGAGAACACAGAACGCACTTGTGAGAATTGAGATGTGTGCGATCTTCCTGTTGGTCACGTGACCTCCCCAGATTTCAGCGCGCAAGTCTGCACTCCATGCATCCTTGATATCAAGAACTCATCCGGGTATTTTCGCGCGTCCTCTGTTCTTGTGTTCTTAAGAATTGGAATTGAACTTCGACTGTTAATGATGACATCGTAGAGCGAGGACGCAAGATCGCTGAAGAACGCATATTGAGAAACAGCCATTATATGATATAACTCCGGTCTGATATAATTCATAAAGTTGATGTTGTGATGATATTGATTAATAGGTGGATTTCAGTATGATGATTGACTATCAGAGAGTTTGTTGTTGTTGTTCTGCTGTCAGACCTGCAGGTGGAAACAAAGCAGATTGTGAAAGAGGGAGATTCAGTGACTCTTACATGTAAAACCACCTGCAGTCTGCCTGAAGAAACAACATTAATCTGGTACAGAAACACACAGAGATTCACTAAAGGAATAATTACATTGAATCAACTTCACCTGCGGTCAGTCAGTCGTGATGATTCAGGAGATTATAGATGTGCTGCTGTAAGAGGATCTGAACTTCTTCTGTCCTCTCCTGATGTTTATCTTAGTGTTGAGTGTGAGTACAAACTAATTTATTTCAAACTCTTGTACTCATTCTAGATTTCACTTTTAAGAATTAGTACAATTTGGTAAATTTCTGATGCCATATTTCTGTATTCTTTATTTCAGTGGTTAGTCAGCAGGATTGGGAAGTGAATTACAGCCCTTCATATGTTTGTGCATTAAGAGGATCAATAGTGAGAATAACCAGTGCTTTAAAATATCCATCTGACCATGTGGTCAATAAAACCTTTTGGACAAAAGTTGCAAATGTATCTGATGAGGAACCACCTGACCTTTGTTTGGACCCAGAAGACAGAAGAAGAATTCAGTGTTACAGTGAAAATAACGACACTCACAGCATTACTTTGACAGATGTGACAGAAGCTGATAAACGCATCTACTACTGCAGATTTATAACCGACAGAGTAGGTGGGAAATGGTCAGGAGTTCCTGGAGTTCAGCTTGATGTCACAGGTAATGAAATCAACCACTGAATTTTGATTTTGATAAATGATGGTAAGCACATAGCTGATTGTAACCATTGATTCCATTGTAGTGTAAGGCTAATTTCATGAATATCTTTATTTCATGAATAAAGATAATTTCATGGTGGTGATGGCGCAGTGGATAAGACACTCGCCTTTGGTGTGAGAGACCCGGGTTCGAATCCACTGTTAAACACCATTGTGTTCCTGAGCAAGACACTTAACCCCTAGTTGCTCCAGAGGCGTGCGACATCTGACATATCACACCCGTATATTCTTCCGTTGAGAGCTTGAATAATAAACACTCCAGCCCAGTTGGTGGCGATAATCCGCCTTTGCCAATTGCAAGAATACAAACAAGGTTCCCGGCTCGAAGAAATACCGTACCTCACAGCACCTCTGTGTACACAGAGTTTACTAAAAAGAAGGTTTTGAATAACTGACTTTGGTTGATTTGGCTTCCGCTCATCTTCCCAGTCAAGATGTAACGATCTGCGAATGCGACGTAAGGAGGGAGGAGAGTATACATGGATAGCTCCTAAAGCAGGGGTGTCCAGACTTTTTTGTGTGGCGATCTACTTTTAAAATGATAAAACCGACAAGATCTACCAGCTAAAAAACACAGTTAATTATTTTTTATAACACTTTAAATGCTTGTTAGGACTATACCTCTACATTGAATTTAGGGCTGTTACCATTACTCTATTCTTTTTGAGGAGTTAAAAAAAATCATTGAGTACATGTCGAGTATTCCTTAAAATAGCGGAGATGCGGTTTAGTGAAACAAACTAGAAAATGACAACAGTATTAGAAGCATATAAATTAGCGCTACGCTGCCTCGCGCTCTCTCTCTCTTGTTTGCTAGCTCGCACACACACACCGCGTGCATGGATCAGCTCCTGGGTGAAGGCAAGAATACGCATCCTGGTGAATCACTGCACTCTCCCACCTAGTCCATTCTCCCTGCTGCCAGAGTCTTGCCGCCCTGCTAACCTGCTCTTCCTCCATGCCTGCTCTGACCTCTTCCTGGAGTTGCTGGTGTCTTTCCTGACAAGAGGCTTTGGAAAGTAGCCCAAGCCCGCTTTGCATGTCACCACAATGCTGACTTGTGCCTTCTGTCTCAGGCGAGACTCTGCCAGCTCCACTGCTTTCCCAGCCTTACATTTCCTTCTTGACTTCTGGATGGCAGCTGAGTCTTTCAAGCTGGAGTTAAATAACTTTCCCAAGCTCTTGACAGGTTGCTCCTTGATGGTTGAGATGAGATGGAAAAACTAAACATGTCAACTACTTTCCCCTTCTTCAGCACCATGGACCTTGACTTAAAACTCATTCTTGCCCAGGTAATCAGTCTCTCAAGTCCTTGTAGGACCCACCTGCTCCCTGGGACTGATGTAGTTGTGATGGTAAGATCATCCAGATATGCTCTTATAGGGGGGTGTTGTGTGCCTGACTTTGTTAAGTGCCCTCTACATTCCACTTCAGCTGACTTAACTACCATATTCATGGCCAGAGCAAAAAGAATAACAGATGGTGCAGCCTGTTATTATTCCTTTCCCAATTCGATGCCAGTCTGATGTTTCTGACCCAGAGGTGACCCACATCCTGAAGTTATTGTAATAGTTCAGGATCAAGTCCTTAATCTTGCTGGGAACATGATTGCAGTCTAGAGCGAGCTTGACCAGCTTGTGCAGTATGGACCCATAGGCATTGGCCAGGTTTAACCACAAAACAACTAGGTCGCCTCTGTTCTCATTGGCCTCTCTGATGACTTGTGTAACAACACCAGTGTGTTCCAAGCAGCCGGGAGCTCCAGAAATCCCCCCTTCTGCCTTGCAGGGTCGATGTAATTGTTCTTGAGGAGAAACTCTTTTAGTTCCCGTGAGACAATGCTGAAAAGCACCTTCCCTTCAGCATTTAGTAGAGAGATGGTTCGAAGCTGGTTAATGTTTTTCGAGTTCTCCTCTTTGGGAATCCACACTCCCTCAGCACACCACCATTGGTCAGCAACTCTTCCTTTGCCAAATCACCTTCAAGATTTTCCACAGGTGCCGGAAAAGCTCCGGGCAGCGCTTATAGACCACATAAGGTACTCCGTTGGGGCCTGTAGTAGATGCTGAGCAAGCTGCGTTGATGACCTCCTTAACCTTCTTCAGACTAAGCCCCCTCAGGTTAAACTCTGTTGTTGGGGTGGGCGGGGCTGATGAGGGCTTTGTTTGACTCCAAATCTTGCTCTCTCTGGGAATCGCCTACTGTTTCCTGGAGGAAGCTATTCACTTCCTCTATTGAGCACTCAAGCTGACCACTGCGCTGGTCCATGAGCAGTTGTTTTTTAAATCTGAAGGGATTGACAGTAAAGGCCGCTTATTACCTGGCTCTCTCTCTCTCCCCGGTCTCCGATGCCCCTCTGCTCTGCGTAGGATCATCAACTTCTTCCGCAAGATGTTTTGAAGCTCTGCTAATGCTTGCTTCTCCTCCTCAGTGGCTTCCTTGTACCGTTTCTTGAGGGTGCGAAGCTCCTGGTGCAGGTGATGTATCTTGGTAGCCCTGCGGTTCATGGTGTAGGGGGTAGACTTAGCCTTCCCTTTCTCTACCCAGCCAAATCTTTCTGAGGCATAGCTGCGAATGATGGTAGTCATTGTTTGAAGTCCGCTGTCAGCATCACCTTTGGCTGTGGCTTGGATGATGTTGGACACATCCTCATCGAACTGCAGCCACTCACTCCGTTTGATGGCTGGGGGCCACTTAATCCGGTGCTGTTCATATTTACATTTAAAAAGCAGAATAAAGTTACTTTTTTCCCAAGTAACTAATTACTTTTGATATACAGTAAGTAACTAAGAGTAATTCAATAACTTTTAAAATAAGTAACTAGTAACTGTAACGAATTACTAATTTTCAGTAACTTGCCCAACACTGGCCGCATCTGCACAAACCTGTATTGCAATTCTTAAATGACTTGTTAAACTGGAATATTATACTGTATTGAACATAGTATTCACATTTAATGTGAAACTTGATCATGTTTTGATGAACACAAATTATATCCTGGCTGGAATTGATGAAAGTGACACAAGCAGCTGTGACCAACTCAGGAACCTGGTAGCTAGCTCCGAGTGCTTTTTCAAACACTGTAGCATTGTTTTTTTTCCACGGCACACCAAACAAGTGGTCATGGCACACTAGTGTGCCGTGGAAAAATAACACTGCTACAGTGTTTGAAAAAGCACTCGGAGCTAGCTACCAGGTTCCTGAGTTGGTCATAGCTGCTTGTGTCACTGTCATCAATTCCAGGCAGGATATCATTTGTGTTCATCAAAACATGATCAAGTTTCACATTAAATGTGAATACTATGTTCATTACAGTATAATATTCCAGTTTAACAAGTCATTTAAGAATTGCAATACAGGTTTGTGCAGATCTGTTAATGCTTATTGTGAAAGTGGTGTGCCGTATGAATTTTTTACTTATCAAAACTGTGCAGTGGCAGAAATACAGTTGGGAAACACTGTACTCAATGTTAATAGACACCTCCCATCTTAGACATAAACCAATCACCCTCTGTATGCAAATTAAGGGCAGCCCTGAGTTTACAACAACCAATCAGTACCAAATTCCTATATGCTTTGTTCTCTCTGCATATTTAAGGAAAGTTTGTACATGGTTCAAGTGAGATTTTCTATATTTAGAAATGAACCCCATGATGTTGTGTCTTTTGATACAGCATCATGTATTTTATTTTACTTTGAAGAATCTGTAGACATCCATCGCCAAGCATGTAAAAATTAACCCATACCTCTTGACCACAGCTCTTCCACATTTACCATCAAATGGTCCAAAGCAGTCAAAACCAACTTGACTGAAAGGAGGCTCATCAGGAGTTATTCTGCTGTGAGGAAGGTCAGCCATTTTCTGATGTCCAGGTGAAGCAGACAGTCTACAACAGATGACACACTTTCTGATGGCAGCACAAGCACCAGGAATCCAATACTTCTGATGCAGATGAGAAAGCATATGGTTATGTCCACCATGGCCTGTTTCTTGGTGTACATGACAGAGAATAAGATTGGAGATATGTTGATCTTTAGCCAGAATAACTGGATGTTTTGCTTCAACTGGCATTGCTGCTCTACTAAGCCGTCCTCCAATCCTCATGAGATCACCCTCCAGGATGGGGTTAAGCTTGTAGAGGTGACTCGTTCTTCTCACACTCTCCTTTCTTCAAGTTACCCAGTTCTTCCGGAAACCTCTGACAAAAACGAATAATATCTGACTCTGCTACAACCATATCCTCCATGGACAGAACACTCTTTGGTACTTGAGCCTAAACTTCTTTCATCTGGACATGTAGCTCTTTCTACAGCTGCTCAGAACTTTGGTCCAATTCAGAAAGGGTTTTTCTCAGCAGCTTTCGATGTCGCACCAGAAACAGAAGCAAGGTCTTAAACTTAAGAAACCAACCGACAGCTCTTTTAAGACAGAGCCAGGAGGAAAAGTGATCAATGAGCTTCTTCACTGTACTGACCCTGCTCAACTTGAACAGCATTCACCATCACACCCTTGACCTCTGGGTCTTTAACAACAAGGTTTTCCAAGGTCTAGGGATTTTCGAGCCACCTGCTCTCAGGCTCATGAAGAAAGTCAGGACCACAGAGCCATGTCTTTAGCAATGACTGAACTTTTAACACCTCTGGAGGCTAGATCCGCAGGGTTGTTATTTATGTTCCTCCATTGGGATATGTTAGACATTTTCAATATTTCAGACACTCTGTTTGCTTCAAAGATCTTAAATCTGGATGTCTAATTTTTTATATATTTCAAAACAGAATTGCTGTCTGTCCAAAAGACTGACTCCATTTGCAGCTCTTTCCTCCACAACTTGTCCATTCTGCTAGCCACCACCACGGCAGTCAGCTCCATACGCGGGATAGAGACAGTACAACAGTTGAGAATTTTACATCCAGTTGCAAATGTGCGACCAGTAAATTTGACCTTTTTTTGTGATGGGACAATTTAAAACACTACATTGTACTTTCTGCATCTATCATCATATATATGATCAAGTATTTATTAGTAATACAGTGCAGTACTTAGTAGAAATGTGAATATTTGGTTAGCATGTTGATTTATGGTGTGTGCCCCTTAATTTTCTGGTTGTGCCCCTAAAATTTTCAGTTGGGGGCCACTGTGCTCCTAGTGAAAAAAGTTAGTCTGGAGCCCTGCAGCATGCAAGTGTATTAGTGGATTGCAGTATGATTATTGGCTAACCGAGAGTTTGTTGTTGTTCTGCTGTCAGACCTGCAGGTGGAGACAAAGCAGAGAGTGCAAGAGGGAGATTCAGTGACTCTTACATGTAAAACAACCTGCAGTCTGCCTGAAGAAACAACATTCATCTGGTACAGAAACACACAGAGATTCACTAAAGGAATAAAAACATTGAATCAACTTCACCTGCGGTCAGTCAGTCGTGATGATTTAGGAGTTTATAGATGTGATGCTGTAAGAGGATATGAACTTCTTCTGTCCTCTCGTGATGTTTTTCTTTGGGTTGATTGTAAGTACTTTATTAATGAACATTTCAAACTCTTGTACTCATTCTAGATTTCACTTTTAAGAATTAGTACAATTTGGTAAATTTCTGATGCCATATTTCTGTATTCTGTATTTCAGTGATAAGTCAGCAGGGTTGGGGAGTGAATTACAGCCCTTCATATGTTTGTGCATTAAGAGGCTCAACAGTGAGAATAACCTGTACTTTAAAATATCCATCTCACCATGTGGTCAATAAAGCCTTCTGGACAAAAGTTGCATTTGTACTTGGTGGAGAACCACCTAACCTGTGTTTGGACCCAGAAAGCAGAAGAGGAGTTCAGTGTCAAAGTAAAGATCAAGACACTCACAGCATCACGTTGACAGATGTGACAGAAGCTGATAAACACATCTACTACTGCAGATTTATAACAGACAGAGGTGGAAAATGGTCAGGAATTCCTGGAGTTCAGCTTGATGTCACAGGTAATAAAATAAACCATTGAATCATAACACACAGAGGACATGAAATATGTATGCAATATCGCTTGAGTAGGAGTGTGGTATAGCTCTATATCATCACAGCTGTAATTAGGCCAGAGGTATGAGGCCGGAGTGTCTTTAAAGCGTCATGAAACACTAACCAACACTTTTTTTAGATGTTAACAGAGTAAGTTGTGTTGCACATCATAAAAGACAATGTTTACATCTGTTAATTTTAACATTAGGAGAAAACTAGTTCATTTTTAGCTTTTTGTGATATTTTTTTCCTGGTTTAAACTCCATATCATGTCAACGTCACGGGCTTTGAGGTGGCAAAGTTCTGTAGTACATCATTATGCGTCAGTGTCTCATTATTATTTATTAGATAGCGTGTTCTTATCCAATGCGAAGATGAAGATCATTTTAAAGAGTCTTGGGTTTCTCATACATTATTAGTTGTTGTGGACACTGTTGCGTGTGTTGCGTGTTACATCAGCTAGTAGACCAAAGAGATGCTAAGATGGCGGCAGAGGTGGCTCCCTTTAATTATGAGGTCAAACGAAAACTTAATTATTTTATATCTTGGAAGCAGACATTTACTTTGATAAAACACGACAAAAGAAACAATGCAATGTTCTGCCGTCAGTTTCCAGGTAAAGCAGACAAGTTGGCAGCCTTTTTTTTTGGAACAAGCGACTACTATAAACAAAACCTCGAAGCCCATAAGAAAAGCTGATAGCACATAGCGTCCGTGGTGTCTGAAGTCTTCTTATAAATATGAGTGGTGATGTCTCAATATGTTTTAAAAGTCACGTCACTGGAAAATAAGGGCCGTGCACACCAAAGATTTACGCCCACGGCCGGCGCATGTTTTCAGTTGTTTCCAATGGAAGCTTGGCGTTTTTCAAAAAAAGCCAGCAGCTAGCGGTTTTCTTCTGTGCTGAAGAAAATATTCAACTTTGGGTGAAAAGCTCTGCTTGTCAATGTCAGTTCTCACACGGCCGTCCAATCACAGTGGAGGAGGGCGGGACATTACCACAGCAACCAACCGGCACACAGCTCAAGTATCAGAGCTACCAAAGTGCTCAGCTGAAGAAAGCTGGCACTCAGCTGGCATTTGGCGTCCTCCAGGCGTTTTCAGCCATCTTTAAAAGTTTTGGTGTACACAATCCCTAAGTCATCAAGTCTCCCAATGTATAGTGAGCCAGTGTCCTTACCTTACCAGTTCCAAATGATGTTTTTGCGTCCTTTTAAGGGGACTTTGGGAAGGGGATACACGTAAACATATGCTTCAGATAAAGAGTAAAATGATTTTCCAAGAGCTTCTTCGGAGGGTTTAGGGCAGTCTTCACCAATCCTGGTCCTGGAGGGCCGGTGTTTCTGCAGAGTATAGCTCTAACCCTAATCAAACACACCTGAAGCAGTTTGATTAGCTGCTTTAGGTGTGTTTGATTAGAGTTCGAGCTTTTCCGGATCTTATCTCTTCCGAAAGGATTTTTAGCACAGGGGGAAACATTGGCTGCATCCAAATAACCACACTTGCTGTCTTTGCACTTGACCACTTGACCTCTTACATTAGTTTTCCTGTATTTGGCCCAAGTGTTCTAGTGGGCATTAAGATTAATCGTGCATGTAGATTTATTCACCTGATGGACGAGAGCATCAAACATTGCTCTGACCCTCGAATGCAGTCTCTGGAATTCTCTCAAGAGGAGGTTTCTGCCTTCCGATTAGTTGCCGCCGAACATTTCCGCCGAACCGCGTCATGGCTCATTACCATAAAGTAATGTCAATCCATGTGGCAGCAATTTGCACCAAAACTTATTTGTTTTTTTTTATTTAAGCTACTTAATGATATACTTTATTCTGTAATTACATTAATTAGTGAATTTCAGTGATTATGAACTAACATTGTTGTTGTTCTGCTGTCAGACCTGCAGGTGGAGACAAATCAGAGAGTGAAAGAGGGAGATTCAGTGACTCTTACATGTAAAACCACCTGCAGTCTGCCTGAAGAAACAACATTCATCTGGTACAGAAACAAACAGAGATTCACTAAAGGAATAAAAACATTGATTCAACTTCACCTGCGGTCAGTCAGTCGTGATGATTCAGGAGTTTATAGATGTGTTGCTGCTGTAAGAGAATATGAACTTCTGTCCTCTCCTGGTGTTTATCTTATTGTTGAGTGTAAGTACACACTGATTTATTAACATACACAAACAAATATGAAAGAATGTACATTGTCTTAATTCAGTATTGTTCATAGAGTCAGGGTCTTGTTACTGACATTAGATGTTGTTAAGACATTTATTATTAATACTCTTGTAGTGATGTGTTAAATGATTGTTTGATTTGTTTGGGTTTCATCTTGGTCAGTAAATATTAGACTCAACTTTGCAACAGTACAGATGTCGTTTTTTATATACAAAGCTTATTGATCCGAATTATAAAAAATATTTTCTTTTGATTTCTGTTTATGCATTTGTTTCATTTGTGGGAAATCATATAAAAAACAAATAAAGTTACATTACAGATACATTACAGCTGTCTTCTCTTACTTTATAAAATTATCTTCATATTTATCTTGTTTCAGGGGATCAGGGTTCTACTCTGTATAATGGGATTGTGGCAGGATGTGTTGGTTTGTTCTTCATCATCGTCATCTTCATCATTCTGTTTATATGGTGAGTGAATATTAAAGGATTAGTCCATTATCTGCATTTTTTACAAGAAAAATTTACTCACCACCATCTCATCCAAAATGTTGATGTCTTTCTTTGTTCAGTCGAGAAGAAATTATGTTTTTTGAGGAAAACATTCCAGGATTTTAATGAACTATAATGGACCCCAACACTTAACAGTTTTAATGCAGTTTAAAATGGCAGTTTCAAAGGACTCTAAACGATTTCAAACGAGGCATAAGGGTCTTATCTAGCAAAACGATTGTCATTTTTGGCAATAAAAATAAAAATATGCACTTTTAAACCACAACTTCTTGTCTTCCTCCGGCTTCATGTAATACGTCATCACGTCAAGAGGTCACGGATAACATATCGAAACTATGCCCGAGGGTTTACAAGTGTGGAGAAAGAGGACCGACGTTGTTGTATGTCGAATGATAATAATTAATGTCTTTGTGTCAGTTTAAAACGATCTGCAAATGTGCATTTCATATATGTAACCGTGACCTTTCGACATCATTACACAATTACGTGAGGTCGCGATGCCGCGTCACAGAACTGGAGATAGACGAGAAGTTGTGGATTGAAAGTGCATATTTTTTATTTTTCTTGTCAAAAAGGAGAATCGTTTTGCTAGATCAGACCCTTATGCCTTGTTTGGGATCGTTTAGAGCAGTGGTTTTCAATCTTGTCCTAGGGGACCCACAGCTCTGCACATTTTGTATGTCTCCCTTAACTGACACACCCAGTTCTGTTCATGGATCTCTCCCTTAATGAGCAGATGATCTGAATCAGGTGTGTTAGATAAGGGAGACATGCAAAATGTGCAGGGCAGTGGGTCCCCTAGGACAAGATTGAAAACCACTGGTTTAGAGTCCTTTGAAGCTGCGTTAAAACTGCAATTTTAAACTGCATTAAAACTGTTAAAGGAGTAGTCCACTTTATAGATGGGGCCCATTGACTTACCATAGTATATTTTTGTCCTACTATGAAAAGTCAATGGACCCCATCTTTAAAGTGGACTACTCCTTTAAGTGTTGGGGTCCATTAAAGCCCATTGAAATGAGAAAAATCCTGGAATGTTTTCCTCAAAAAACATAATTTCTTCTCGACTGAACAAAGAAAGACATCAAAAATTTGGATGACATGGTGGTGAGAAAATTATTTGGATTTTTTTTTAAGAAAATTGACTAATCCTTTATAGCAATTACTTAATAAAAACAAAGATTTTAATATATATCACAATTGTAAGAGTTTCTATGCAGTATGTACAGAATATGAATGAAACTACTCACGTATAGAGCTGTTCCTGAATATTAAAGGTCTGCTAAAATGTATATTTAATTTCACAAAAATAAACAAATGTGTCTGTTTTTCTTCAGGAAGAAAAGACGAGACAGGCAAAATCAGGTAAGTCAACAAAGACAAACCAGAGTTACAGTGTGTTGGTTGGTTTGTTTAAAGGGGTCATATGATGATTAAAAAACATTTTGTGTATTTCGTGTAATAAAAGGTTTAACACGGTTTAAGATATAATTTTACCCTTTTATTTACATCATGTACATCATTGCAGCTCCTCTCTGCCCAGTCTTGCTAAAACACGTTGAATTTTATAAAACTCATTATTCTGAAGTGCGCACTGCATACACTGTAAAAAAATTCCGTAGAAATTGCAGCTGGGTTGCCGGTAATTTACCGTAGATTTACATTTATGTTTTTTACTGGCAACATTTTGTTCAAAGTTAAATGAAAATTAAACATTTACAAGTCTTTATCTTTACAGAGTAAAACTAAAAAACAGCATCAAGCAAAACATTCTGGGAAACAAAATCTGGACCAAAAAACAGAAAAAGGTTGATGATGATTTCTGGTTCCCAGAATGCTTTGCATGAGGCTGTTATTGTATAGTTTTATTCTGTAAAGATAAAGACTTGTTAATATTTGAAATTTATTTAACTTTGAACAAACTCTTGCCAGTAAATAACATAAATGTATATCTACGGTAAATTACCGGCAACCCAGCTGCAATAACATTGAAATTTCTACGGAATTTTTTTACAGTGTAGTGTAATCTGATTGGTCAGCTGACCCAGTGCGTTGTGATTGGCTGACGGAGTGCAAGATCTATCGGGACGTTATTCACAAAAGTTACTGTTTTTTTGTTACACTTTTTACTTGTTCAATCAAAAACTGCACTAAAAAACATCAATAAAAGACCTCGACTATGAAGACGTGTGAATTCACACATTTTAGGCCATAAAATTTTTTTTAAACATATCCTCACTATCTGCCCAGGCTCCACAAACTGCAACAAAAACAAAGTGTTCCAGCCAATAAATGATTGGGATTTGGGGTTGGGTGCGTTCTCTTTCAGAAAGCACGGAAGGGAGGGGGTTAGCTACGCTCCGTTTTGTTTGACAACACTTCGAAAGTCAACAAGAAGTGAGGTCACACAGATTCGCTTAGAGCACCTTTAACACTTTATATTTGCCTTCTACTTTTGGCTGGTCGATATGGCCAAAAAAATTATCAACATTTTTTTCTGTATCAGGTTATATCGATAATTATCAAGATTAATGACAAATCTTTATTTCTGTCAAATTAAAGGCAGATTTTTGCTGCTGAATGAAAGTTGTAAAAACCAGACAGTTAATTATAGTCCCCTTCAGTCGGAGAAGCTACTAAAACTGGTGCCACCCACCGTGCAAGTATAAAATAAAAGGCATGTGCGATACCAAAGCTTTTTTCACTTCGAAAGCCCGCAGATCAACTGTTATTGAGAAGCTCTCTACTACCTGCTCAGAAGTACACCGCTTGCTTGAAGTTGGTTGGGGTACAGCAGCACAGCGGAGGCTCGCAGATGTCCACATCATTTTATTTCTCTGGATTTCAACTTGATTTTGAGTGTGTGCGTTGCCACTCCCCTGTGTGCTTTATCAACTCAGCACAGCATTAAAGAGTGAAAAAGCAGTACAAGTTGAATTGGTGTCTCAACTTGTATAGAGCCATTCTCTTGTGTCACGGTGGAGTGCGTCTTTTTAAAGATGTCATTTCGTCTGTGCCGTTCTGGATGCGGCAAATATATGGGTCCTAAGAATGGTCACAGTCTCTGTCTTTCGTGTTTGGGCATTCAGCATGCGAAGGCAGCATGCGAAGAGGGTTCGTGTTCTCCCTTCGAGAATATGACCCTCTTGGATCTGCGGAGACGGGTGTCGTACCTCCAGGAACGTCACCCCCCCCTTCTGTTGCCTCGCACCGCCAAGGTTGCATCTGAAGGCTCCGGAAGGACGATCTCCGAATCACTATGCTGAACCGATCGGCAGGTCCGTCCTCCGACTCTCAGTGCCCTGATACACAGCCAGCAGAGGTGCCGATAGAGGCGGTTGGCCCACAGCATCTGTCGGTCCTCCGGAGGAAGACTCTATATCTGACGCTGCATCGGAGAGACAGCCGTCTATTTCCGAGGCTGATTCGGATCCGCTCTCACCTTAGGGCCGGGAAGCACAACCTGAGTACGACCCTGAAATGGCAGCCAATGGAGAACCCCATCCTCCTCCTGCAACCGGCCCTTTCAGCCATCACCCTCACCTCTCTCGATGGTTACGTTGACGTCCCAACAGTGGAGCGAGCAGTCGCGATGCAATTGTTTCCTGGAAGGACAGGCCAATCTGTCCATCGCGAGCCTGTAAGCAGTCTTCCGCGGTAACGGCATCTGTGTATCGGGCTTGCGGGGAGGCAGCTTCTGAAATTCATGCTATGGCGTGGCTGCAGGTCCATCAGGCCAAGGCTCTGAAGCATCTGCACGAGGGAGGGCTCGACTCGGCTGTCTTTTCAGACCTCCGTGCGGCTATTGTTTGTGTAGTTCTCCGTTGTTTATGTTTCCTTGCTGGAGAAATAAAACATCAGTGTTGAGAACCTGTTCACGGTAAACCCTTAGTTGAGACTATTCAAATGATTTGAGGAAAGTGATTCTCTCAGTTTAATTGAGTAATGGGGAAAATTATATCTCAGTTTAACAAAGTTGGTATTTTTGTGGTATTTTCATTGAATTAACTCAAATAATTTGAGTTGAAACTACTCCCTTCATTTGAAGAAAGTGATTCTCAAAATATAGTAATGGGGAAAATGTCCTAATGTAGTATTTTCATTTAATTAACTTAAACATAGAGTACAGCTAAATTAAGGGGCATATAGATTAAACTCAAATTTTCCCATTTGTATAGTTATTTTCTTTTAAAATCATTTAAACAAGATGTTTCTTAATTCAGCAGCTTTATTTGTGTATAGTTCATGCAGGAGCATCAGGACTTCAGCAATAACTGAAGCCACACATTTGTTTTTTTCAGTATACAGTATTTGGGCAGTATTATGCAAATATTCCTACACCGTGACATGTAGGGGGGTGTCTACAGACAGTTTCAGCAGTAACAGCATAAACTCTGATAACATGAAAAATAGATTACCTTAGTTCATATCATAGACTGTAAAAAAAAGATGGACGACGCCTGTTCGCTCTCTTCCATTGGTGAAAAGTGAAGCCGCCAGTGTCCTGATACCGCGCTGACGTCTTGGGTCTTGAGTCTGCGCAGTAGCAATTTCGGGACAGTCCTGCGCAGTAGTGAGCAGGAAGTAAAGCTGTGAAATCAAGGCCCCGCCCTTTCTCTCGCAGAGTGCGCATATCACACGATATCACAGTTGTCAATCATGACGTGACACCACCGTTTTTATAGCATTAAATAACTAAAAACAAACTTTTTTTAAAAACAAACAATTGAATGTACATCAGCATAATAAAAACTACAGTAAATGACAGAAACCAGCTTCAGAAAAAAGATAATTGAAATGTAATTAAATTTAGTTTGTCTCAAGTCCCATTGAATAACAATTTACTCATCTCTGTACTGCTGTTTTCACTGTCCTAAAAACGCAGCGATGTCTTCCTTGTTCTATGAAGTCCCTCCTTCAGAAATATGTAACGAGTTCTGATTGTGTATTTTGTTTAGTGTGTTGTGATTCGATAGCAGCTTAGCTTAGCCAGAGCCGTTTGAGCTTAGCTGGCGACTGATGTATTCCTGTGGGTGGAGTTTAGTCAAAAAACTCTTATACTGATGTCATATATCTGGAAAGTAGAGGGCTGTAGTCCAAACCGGACGTTTTATGTAGTCCTTGAAAAGTGAATTCTGTTAAAGAAAATATATCGCTTGGCATTGAACCTTGAGCTTTATCATTTTACAGGTATAATTTATGCTCTATCAGCCACCTTACACACCAATTAAAGCTTGAAAATGGAATCACGAAAAACTGACGCTTTTAATCTGTCAATCATAAAACAGTCTGCTTACCTCAAATATTCAAATTATTTTAATACACGTTTTACGTTTTAATCTCATTGCTTTTTTCAGTAATGGTGGACTGACTGCATGTTTCCTCTCACTTTATAATGTGATTGTTTTATTGCAGGCCAATGGCTCCAGTTATGTTTCACTTTTCACACTAGCATCAAAATCTGCTGATGTTGATGTTGAATAATCCAGTGTCACGGCTCAACATAAAGAACTGCTTGATGGCCCGGGGCCAGAGTGACAGAAGCGTGGGCCAGTAAACAGTATTGTCGCTTGCTCTCAGTTACTAATATATATATTTTTTCTTGTGTTTTCAACAAGAATTTTGGATTTACTGTAAATCTTTAAGTAGAGTAAAATTAAAAAGTGGAATAAGGTTATTTAAACTGTTAAAGGACTTCAAACTTCTAAGACCCTGATGTCAAAGTTTTTATGCATTTTTTGCATTTTATGCATTTATGTTTTTAATCTATCTTTTATTTACTCCTTCTTAAAACTGCTTTATCCATTTTGTCTTTTTGTAAAAGTATGTTACTGAACAAAAAAATATGCCTTTGGCTGTTTGTCTGTATGTATTCTTATGCGATTTTATATACATTTTAAAATTGCATCTCTGTATTAAACAACTAAACTTTACAAACCCTTAATTACACTATAGCCTATATGTTCAAAAATTTTGTTTAAGTTTTTCCATTAGGCATTTTCAATTTTTATAAACAAAGATATATACAGTACTAACTTTTAAATGTATCTGAAATGATGAAAAGAAATCACAATGCATTTAAAAACAATTCATGAACAATCTATTAAATAGAATGACAATTTACACAAGTTGATTGTATTTTTTGTATAGGTATTAAGCATATATTTTCAAATTAAAGGGGATCTTATGAAAAACTTTCAATTATTTTACTAGAAGTCAATGAAAATTGAGCAGGACCAAAACATTTTACAGCTAATCGCTGTCAAAAAAAGTTCAGCGATGACCTCCAAAGTATAACAGCAGTAATGACATTGTTAAAACAGTTAAAACATTACCTTACTCTTTGCCTTTTATATTTAAATGTGTTTAGTTTCCGGTCGAAATGTTGTTTATAATAGCTTGATAGATATACCAACTTAAAGTGCCCAAACAATTATATACAGCGATGCCATTTATTGCCCTTACCTTTCTGTGTCCACCTCTAAACAGCAGTCCATTCGTCATCGAGATGCTGTCGCAGTGTTCCTTGTTATGTTCATTGTGTAAATATTATTATATTGAAAGGGTTTTTTCTTTAAATGTTACATTTGCCATGACGACATGGTATTTACATTTATGCTAATGTTATTTAACCTTTTACCCAGGGCAAAGTATAAGTACATGTGGGCCCCATGAGGGTTTTTCTTATGCCAACCCTCTTTAGGATTGCCCAAAGAAAACCCACACAGGCACCATATTCTCTAACAAGCCTACATGATTTTGCCATTAATCATTGTAATTATAATATTAAAATAATTATAATAATTATTAAAATAATTATTATTGGTTGTTATTATCTTAGCAAATAAGCACTATTTGATATTTATTGTTGTTGTTGTTAAATCAAAAACCATGGTTACTACACTTTTACTATAATAAAACCATAATTAATTTTAATATAGGTCTGTCCATTTAGAACAAAATGTGCATGCATGTTTATGTAGAAATTATTGAACAACTGTTTATTTTAATAAAATAAATATTTCATGTTAAATGAGTTTTAAAACAGTAATTTTCAGTCCCATCTGGACGCAGTGCTTCGCTAGGAGAAGCACTTTCTATTCCATCTTTATTTTCTTTTACATATGTCTTTGCATTATGCTTGTTCGACTTCATGCGGATCTGCGAGAACCGACAGCTGTATGATATAAAACGTACCGCGAGAACGAGTCGAGAAATCACACGTAGAGGTCTAATTTCGAAATGATTTCGCGCTCCTTTGACGTCATACGCCCGTCAGTTCTTGCACCACATGAAGTCGAACACGCCTATTATTTGCGGGCGCGCGCCTCGTGAGTTCAATCGGGGCATTCTGGATTTAACTGATGTTCTCCTCAGACGACAGTTTCTGTGGTAAATTCTGAGGTAAGTTTTCCTTAATTCCTGGTTACTTCATTAAAATAAGTTCACAGTAATGTTTATTTTGTTGTTAGTATATGACTAAAATGTTATGAACTTTAATAACGCAGCTATGAGCTAATTTAGTGCAGATCTTTAAAAACAATAAAACCATTACAGAAATAATTGTTTCCATTAAAATACCAATAGGAACATTTACTATTAAAACCACTACAAAATTCCTGGACATATTTCATTATGATTTAATGGCCCCATCAATAGAACCCAACACATACCAGTAGAGACCCATAGAGACCATTATAGTTTCAAATACAACCAATAAAAATCCCATTAAAACCAATAAATCCAATAGAATTTCTGTGATTGTGTCTGTTGTTTTTTTTAGCAGGGTTTACATTCTATAAAAAATGTGTTATGTTTGTTATTACATTTATTTGACATTGTTTAGTTCAGTGGTTCTCAAACTTTTTACACCAAGTACCTCAGAAAATATTTGGCTCTCCAAGAACCACCATATGACCAAAGTACAGAAGTGTAGTAGACCTAACTATTCAGAGCTATGCACAATTCAAAAAGTTTTCTTTCTAAGAATATTTCTTATTTGTATTCCTTATACAAATATTTATTATTGTCAGCCGAACATTACAGAGTTTAAACATTAACACTGACTGCACTGTGCTTACAAGTAAATACAAACTTAAATAAGATTAATGATTAAATTAAAATGTGCCCAAACGTTAAATCAAAACTATACAGTACTTACATTTTAAAACCTGTACTTAAATAGGCTGTATTTTCAGATTAATAACACCCTGTACTTAAATATATTTTCAGCAAAATTAAGAACATACTAATATTTTTGTTAAACATTTTTTGTTAAACATAATTTACTTTATGCCACAAAGTAAACCATCAGACTGAACAAATTCAGTCACTTTGTGCATTTAAATGTAAATACATCAATGTGGTGCATTTTAAAGGTAAAATAAGTCACTAGATTTATGAGGATTTTTATGTTCTTGTAAAGAGTGTTGTGCTCTATTTGTAAACTCTTTGGTTGCATATATGAATGGTGACATATGACACACAAAAATTATAGAATAATTAGTGGGAGCATTTAATACAGATTTATTATTGATTACTAAACTCCACAGCAACCTTTGCTCCCTGAAAGTGGATACTGTAACATGCATAGTTGTTTTAGCAAAACATCTGTCACCTTCAGAGCCCCGCGCTTCACACACGCAGGCAAACCAAATCAGCGCGCGTGCTTGTCTGTTGGTCGCTGATGCGCTGCGCATACCTGTTGCCGTTCCAGCGCACTTTCACGAGTAGAAGGTTGCCTGGAACGCGGCATTAATAGGCTGGCAAACTTGTGAATTTACATTAAATTCACTGATTCCTCCGCATACCACTAGGTGAGAGCTCGTACCACACTTTGGGATCCACTGGTTAATTTAATTATAACGCAAGTTATTTCGATGTGGGGTTTGACGCGTAAACGTATATACAGTAATGTCCGGATTTACACAGTAGTGCCCCAGGGTGACCACATTGTAAATGTTAATAAAAAGAGACAGAGTACACATTTATAATAAAATAAGAAAAGGTTTTAACATCATAATCTCAGTAAATGTTTTTGTGATTATTACTGTAGTTGTTGAAGCTCTAAGATGAAAAACATCTTCAACACATCAGCCTGTGAATAAGCAGTGAATTACACTGAAATTATAATCATCTCTCATTAAATCAAATGATGAAGAAATGAATGTTTGTGATGATGTGTATATGTTGATCTCATGACTGTAACTGTATGTTTTATGATTATAGAGGTTTGATATGGAGATGTGTTTCAGAATATCTCTGATGTTTCTGCTCATGATTGCTGGTAAGTGCAGATCACACTTCACTCTTAACACTTACAGACTCACTTTATACACTTCATGTCTTCATTTCTTTATAAAGACCTCATGAATCACTTCTTGATTTGACTGAACTTGATACACATTGATTTATTGATTGGTTTTGTTTTCAAATATTTCCTTATCTTTGTTTCAGATGTTGATGGTCAGCAGGATTGGGAAGTGAATTACAGTCCTTCATATGTTTGTGCATTAAGAGGCTCAACAGTGAGAATAACCTGTACTTTAAAATATCCATCTGACCATGTGATCGATAAAACCTTCTGGACAAAAGTTGCATATGTACCTGATGAAGAACCACCAGACCTGTGTTTGGACCCAGAAAACAGAAGACGAGTTCAGTGTCAAAGTAAAGATCAAGACACTCACAGCATCACTTTGACAGATGTGACAGAAGCTGATAAACGCATCTACTACTGCAGATTTATAACAGACAAAGTAGGTAGAAAATGGTCAGGAGTTCCTGGAGTTCAGCTTGATGTCACAGGTAATGAAATAAACCACTAAATCATATTAACACACAGGGGACATGAAATATTTAAGCAATGCTTAAAAAAACATTAATTCATCTGCTTCATGTGATGTTAAACATGCAAAGAGATGCACAGTCTCTGTTCATCTGTTCTCTTCACAAATAAATAAACACAATTTGACATGTATGCTCGTCTTGTAATAATAAACCCACATTATACTCAATTTTACAGATTCATAGTACATTTATTTCATGCTTTAACAGTTGACTTCAACTGTAACATTTTCAGAATTTTAGCTAAGCAGTAATGATTATTCATCACCTAATAAATAGCTATTTACAGTCCTGCATTACTACACTAAAAGTTTGATTTTGAGTTTGCGCCCCAAAACATTTTTAGCACCAGCCTCCACTGCTCACAACGTGTTTTAATAGTCACGTAAAAATAAATTATCAAGTGTCCCAATGCAAGAGCAAATATCTTTACCTGTAGTTACAAAAGGTGTTTTCGCGTCCTTTTAATGGAAGAAGAGACGCGGAAACAGATCGCTCCAGAGAAAATGATTGTTTTCAGTGTTTTATTTATTCGGCAAGTGTATGTTAATCGTCCACACTATGTGACATTATTGTGGTACATCCCCGAAAGTTTACATCCAGAGCGCTGATCTTTGACGGGCTTAGGGATAATCACTAAAGGAAGGGAACAGAGATGTCATGTCGTGACCGACGAATTGGGAACGTGCTTCGCGGGACCAATCTACTTCGAGAAACTAGTAAAACGCCAATGAACTTGGCATGCAGGTATTTGCATCCGGCAATGTAGTGTCATAATGTTATAAAATCATTACTCACTCCCGTGTAGTAAACCAGTGGGCTTCTTTTATTAAACTTCCTCAACAACACATACACATCTCTATCCTGGCCTATAGTTCCCTCTAGAGGCCAATATCCTACAGGCGAGTATTTAACGAGAGGCAGATGCAATACCAAATCACTATTTTTGCTGAGAAAGCTGAGCATCAGTGCTCGGCCTGACTCAGCAGTGGAACAGCAACTATGGGGATGGGACTTGATGTCTCCATTCCCTTCCTTCAGGGAATGAGGGTTACATACGTCACCAAGCTGTTTCCTTTCAGCCGGTCACTACGACCTCACGTCGTGACCAACGAATTGTGAATCCCTACCAAAGCGCCACTGAAGCTGACCCTTCCAGTGCCTTCGTAAACCCTGCGTCTCTCCTCTAGGGAACTAGGGTTTTGAGCAGAAGGCCGGTCACTACTAGTTCTTTAACCCACGATAGTGAACTAGGCAAACTGGGAACGAACCCGCCAGGCGGGACTAGGAACACTGCAGAAGACTACCCTCTAGGGGGGTCTACCACTTGGGTGACATCTTTAAGACTCAAGGTCATAACGTGGATCCCTCTTAGTAATATCTCGTACTAGAAACACGCGGAGCAGGCTCCGCTAAGGGAAACGTGGTAAAAAGAAAAATTTCCATGAAAATACTCACATAGGAGCCCACAAGGGGACACAATGCAGATGCCTAGCCCAACACAGGTTCTCAAGGATACAGCTAGTGAGAGGCTGACAGCCGAAGCTTCACAACATCAAGACGGTGGAGGAGTACAAAAAACAGTTTGTGTGATGTTTTTGCACTAACAGGCTTCCATAGTGGTGTGGTCATGCAGTACCAAAACGAAGGCTGCAAGCCGACACACAAACTGACCCTAGGCGCTCCCACCGGTTTGAGGAGAGAACCTGAGAGGATACCGGCTCAATATGAACACTGTAGAATCTAGAATCTAGTGAACGTGTTTTGTGTACCCCAACCGACAGCTCTCCAAATGTCTGTGAGTGAGGAACCACAAGCCAATGCCCAAGATGATGCCCCACTTCTCGTAGAATGTGCTCTCAAATTAAAAGGGCATGGAATTCCCTGCTTTTGATATGCAAAGGCTATAGTATCCACAATCCAATGGGACATACTCTGCTTGCTGACAGCTTTCTGCTGACCACCGTAACAGACAAAGAGCTGTTCTGATGTCCTTAAGCTTTGAGTTCGATTTACATACACACGTAGTGCAAATACAGGAAATAACAAAGCCA
Source organism: Paramisgurnus dabryanus (assembly GCF_030506205.2). Classification (NCBI taxonomy): domain Eukaryota; kingdom Metazoa; phylum Chordata; class Actinopteri; order Cypriniformes; family Cobitidae; genus Paramisgurnus; species Paramisgurnus dabryanus. Next base: position 23,692,949 of record NC_133340.1, on the reverse strand, counting down.
TGGCTGGGACTGCCGCCTCCAAAGGCAGCGCTTGCAGGTTCACCACCTTATCTCTGAAAGGAGAGATGGGAACTTTGGGCACGTAGCTGGGCCGGGGTCTCAGTGTTGTGCTGGATTCAGCTGGCCCGACCTGAAGGCACGAATCGTCGACTGAAAATGCATGAAGGTCCCTTATGTTTTTAACCAAGGCCAGTGCGAGGAGCGTTAAAGTTTTCATAGAAAGAAACGTAATACTCACAGTATGCAGAGGCTTGAAGGGGGCTCCTGAAGGGCTTTCAGCACCACGGACAGGTCCCAAGGAGGAATAGAGGGAGGGCATGAAGGATTCAGCCTTTGTGCACCCCTTAAAAAGCGATGCTGAAGATATAAAAGCAAAGACTCTGATTGGACATTCTCGAGGGTCTTCTCGTTGAGAAGTACCCAGTCAACAAACAGGTTCCATTTCAGCATGTCAGCCTGTCTCATAGACGCTGCAGCAATAGTGTTAGATACTGCTTGTGGTAAATAACTTAGAACCTCCGTGCCCCGTCCAGAGACCACACATAGAGGTTCCACAGGTCAGGACGTGGGTGCCATAATGTGCCCCCTCCTTGAAAAAGAAGTTCCTTTCTCAGGGGAATCCACCAGGGAGGGGCTGATGCGAGGAGCGTAAGTTCTGGAAACCAACTCCTGGTTATCCAAAACGGCACAACTAATAGAATGCTCTTTTCGTCCTCCCTGACTTTGCACAGTGTCTGTGCAAGGAGGCTCACTGGGGGAAATGTGTTTGCTCTTCTCCCAGTTGACCTAAAGACCTAAACAAGCTAGGTGTTTGAGCACATGATCTATGTGCTCGCAGAGCGTCTGACGAAACTGAGTTAATATGAGCCAGTCGTCTAGATACGCTAGAATGTGAACACCGCTCTCTCTCAGGGGTTTAAAGCCCCCTCCGCGACTTTCGCGAAGATGCGGGGAGAGAGAGAAAGCCCGAATGGGAAGACTTTGTAATGATATACCCCCCCCTCAAATGCAAAGCGGAGAAACGGCCTGTGTTGGGAAAGTATCGAGACCTGAAAGTATACGTCCTTCAGGTCGATGGCTGCAAACCAATCTTGAGGGCGGATGCGTTGAAATATGCTCCTTTGCATTAACATTTTGAACGGCATTCTGTGAAGTGCTCAATTTAGTACACGCAGATCTTAGATATGTCGCAACCCGCCACTTTTCTTGGGTACAATGAAATAAGGGCTCCTTGATCTCATCTCGGCTGGAGGGACTGGCTCGATTGCGTCCTTTGCCAGTAGTACAGCAATCTCTGCACGTAGTATGTGCATGTTGGGGGCTTTCACCGTAGTAAAGTGCACAAATTTGGCAGGGGGGAGCTGGGTGAACTGAATCGTGTAGCCGAGAGTAAACAACAAAGTGTTACAACACATTAGGCAAACTACAGTTTACATTACTCAAATATATGCATTGTAAAACTTTAACCGGTTTCCTCAAATGGTTTGAGTTGAGTGAAATTTTTGGTTTTACAGTGATACTAGAAGCTTCCAGGCAGATGTCACCGTGTGACTTTTTCTATAGGCGGAACTAAAGTTGGGAGGGTTAGTTCCGCCCGAAGGTAGTTTCCACCAGGACGATTCACCGCAAACACAGGAACTTCCGGTTGTGTTCCGAGAGGCAAATCAGGCTAAACTAGCCGCAGGTGTGTACAATCAACGCAGCGATTGGAGATTGGTTAAGGAAAGGAAGAGAAGGAGTATAAAAGGAGCCTTCAGAATGCAAGTAAGGGCTGCTGTTGGGTGCTGTTATTGTGCTGCTGTTGGGTGCTGTTATTGTGCTGCTGTTGGGTGCTGTTATTGTGCTGCTGTTGGTTGCTGTTATTGTGCTGCTGGGGGGTGCTGTTATTGTGCTGCTGTTGGGTGCTGTTATTGTGCTGTTGTTGTGCTGTATTTCTTCTGGATTCGCTGCATTGTGGGCAACCACGGAAACTGGTCTTGTAAAGGCTTGAGGAAAATCTTCTTAGAAGAAACAGAGTCGCCAGTGATTGAGTGAAGGACGAATCAAAGATACGATCGACTAGGCTGAGTACGTAACGAATACTTACCGTTGTGATGTGGATGTGCTGTCATGTGTTGACATTGTTGGAGCAGTCACACTGAAGAGTCTTCGCTAAAGGCCTTGTCGAAGACCAGTTACAGCAGTGGGTAAGCTAAGCGGGAAGCAGAGTAACAGAGTGTCATCTATAGAGTGAGTACCCAGATGTGTTTATAAAGTATTGAGGAGATTTCCTTACCTGACATGTGTTGTGAGTTTACTACTCAGTGTGCAGCCCCACTGTAGAGAGAAACGTGGGCGTGCCGGGAAACAACGGAGGACGCTAACGTTGTGGAGGATCGTTCCACCCACGTGAGTAACAGTGCATATCATAGCCAGTGATATTGAAGAGGGTATATTACCTGAAGTGTGTTGTGAAGTTTAGCACGCAGATTTGCGGCCCTACCGTGGAAAGAAGTGTGGGCGAGCCGAGGAGTATAATCAGGAGTAAACACAGGAGGTCCAGCGTTCACCCTTTAAGCACTTTTTCCCCCTCCGCTAAGAACTACGCCCAGCCAAGCCACACGACGAACTTGGGTCAAGTTTTGGCTCTGTCCTTAGTCACGAAAGTGTGAGGAGTGCTCTGGGTGAGTCATTGCCTTTATTGTGTGTGTGTGTACACTTTAGCTTGCAGAGGAGTGCTGTGCTTGTGTCGACAGGAGCCACTACAAACCAGAGGAGTCGTGAGGAGAGAACAGCCCGCTGAGGCTAGAGGAGCGTGGGCTTAAATCAGATATTTATTGGACCTCCTGAGTGTAAAGTGACGGATCCTTTCTGACTGTGAAGAAGGGCAGTGGTGAAGTATACCTACGAAGTAGAGTGAGTAGACCATCTGGTGGTTGTTACCTGTGGACAAAGGGTGCCTGTGATTTTGCTGTGTGCTTTAACCACTCTTGTGTGTGTGGAGCCCTTTCGAAAGTTCGCCCCTGCTCAGCATCTCTGGAACCATACGTGGAGGAGGAGTAAGGGAAGCGTTCGGCTCCACACGAGAATATTGGCCGTCCTTTCAACCGACAGTGAGCTTTAGGTGTGCCGTGTGTTGCCCCGGCTCTTCTGGAGGCCCGTTATACCGAACGCCCGCTGTGTGGAACCTCACCTCGTAAGTCCACTAACTCAGTGTGAAAGTGTGCAAACCAACCGTTGTGTATAAGAAGAAGAAAGTTAAAGTTGCAGTTAACTGTGTGAACCCTTACCTCTGCTTATAGCTCCAAACCCGGAAAGAAAGTTAAAGTTGCAGTTACCTGTGTGAACCCTTACCTCTGCTTATAGCTCCAAACCCGGAAAGAAAGTTAAAGTTGCAGTTACCTGTGTAAACCCTTGCCTCTGCTTACAGCTCCAAACCTGGAAAGAAAGTTAAAGTTGCAGTTACCTGTGTAAACCCTTACCTCTGCTTACAGCTCCAAACCTGAAAAGAAAGTTAAAGTTGCAGTTACCTGTGTAAACCCTTACCTCTGCTTACAGCTCCAAGCCTGGAAAGAAAGTTAAAATTGCAGTTACCTGGCTCCCAACCTGAGGGAGGAAGCAAAAGGCTTCAGCCATCCGTGAAATACTTACCGCTGGTCCCAGCAAAGAGCCGCTCCGTCGGACCACCCTTGTCGGCTGGAGAAGCGCACAGTCGGAGCCCCAGCAGCCCACCTAAAGAAGGAGAGAGAGAGAGAGAGAGAAGAGTGTCAGTCGTATAACAGACCACAGAGGACGTATCCACTCCTGGGGACCCTCGAAGTGTCAAGTCAAGGTAGACGATCTCTATCGCACGGAGTGTTGACTGTGTCTCTCTTTTTAATTCTGCCTCCAGGAAAGCGGAGGGCGCCACGGGATCAAGAATCCACATTGGAGGAACCCCGTCCCCTTCTCCCCACGAGAAAGCTTATCTGGAGGATTGAAGGAAACAGTTTTAAAAGTCCCCTTTCCCCTTCCCTGAAAATCATTTTAAGTAATTTAATAAAGTTTGTTTTTATTTTACTCTCCTACTCTGTGTGTCTGGTCATTGGGGTGGCTTTGGGACCTCCTCGAGGTGGAAACTGGGAAGGGGCGTGACTCTATAGCACCTGAGTCCGCTCCGGCCTGAGACACAGGTGTGCTAAGGCAAGTTGGAGCTTAACTCTGCAGGACACCTGCCCTCAAGGACCGAGTTTGGGTACCCCTGGATTAGAGGATTTAGTATGATAATTGACTAACAGTTTGTTGTTGTTCTGCTGTCAGACCTGCAGGTGGAGACAAATCAGACAGTGAAAGTGGGAGATTCAGTGACTCTTACATGTAAAACCACCTGCAGTCTGCCTGAAGAAACAACATTCATCTGGTACAGAAACAAACAGAGATTCACTAAAGGAATAACAACATTGAATCAACTTCACCTACGGTCAGTCAGTCGTGATGATTCAGGAGATTATAGATGTGCTGCTGTAAAAGGATATGAACGTCTTCTGTTCTCTCCTGATGTTTATCTTAGGGTTGATTGTAAGTACACACTTATTTATTAACGATTTATTAATTCAAACTCTTGTACTCATTCTAGATTTCACTTTTAGGAATTAGTACAATTTGGTAAATTTCTGATGCCATATTTCTGTATTCTGTATTTCAGTGATAAGTCAGCAGGATTGGGAAGTGAATTACAGCCTTTCATATGTTTGTGCATTAAGAGGATCAACAGTGAGAATAACCTGTACTTTAAAATATCCATCTGACCATGTGGTGAATAAAGCCTTCTGGACAAAAGTTGCATATGTACCTGGTGCAGAACCACCTGACCTGTGTTTGGACCCAGAAAACAGAAGAAGAGTTCAGTGTCAAAGTAAAGATCAAGACACTCACAGCATCGCTTTGACAGATGTGACAGAAGCTGATAAACACATCTACTACTGCAGATTTATAACAGATAGAGTAGCTGGGAAATACTCAGGAGTTCCTGGAGTTCAGCTTGATGTCACAGGTAATAAAATAAACCACTGAATCATAATAACACACAGAGGACATAAGAGATTATATGATATATCTATGATCTGATATAAATTCATAAAGTTGAGGTTTTGATTATATTGATATTGTTTATTTTGTAATGACATTGTTTAGAGGATTTCAGTGTGATGATGGACTAACAGAGAGTTTGTTGTTGTTGATCTGCTGTCAGACCTGCAGGTGGAGACAAAGCAGAGAGTGAAAGTGGGAGATTCAGTGACTCTTACATGTAAAACCACCTGTAGTCTGACTGAAGAAACAACATTCATCTGGTACAGAAACAAACAGAGATTCACTAAAGGAATAAAAACATTGAATCAACTTCACCTGCGGTCAGTCAGTCGTGATGATTCAGGAGTTTATAGATGTGCTGCTGCTGTAAGAGGATCTGAACGCCTTCTGTCCTCTCCTGATGTTTATCTTAATGTTGAGTGTGAGTACAAACTAATTTATTAATGAAAAATACAAACTCTTGTACTTAGCCTAGATTTTACTTTTACGAATTAGTTCAATTGGGTACATTTCTGATGCCATATTTCTGTATTCTGTATTTCAGTGATTAGTCAGCAGGATTTGGAAGTGAATTACAGCCTTTCATATGTTTGTGCATTAAGAGGATCAACAGTGAGAATAACCTGTACTTTAAAATATCCATCTGACCATGTGGTCGATAAAGCCTTCTGGACAAAAGTTGCATATGTACCTGGTGGAGAACCACCTGACCTGTGTTTGGACCCAGAAAACAGAAGAGGAGTTCAGTGTTACAGTGAAAATAACGACACTCACAGCATCACTTTGACAGATGTGACAGAAGCTGATAAACACATCTACTACTGCAGATTTATAACAGACAGAGTAGATGGAAAATGGTCAGGAGTTCCTGGAGTTCAGCTTGATGTCACAGGTAATGAAATAAACCACTGAATCATATTAAATGGATAGTGCACCCAAAATGAAAATTCTGTCATAATTTTTTCATCCTCATTTTGTTGTAAACCTGTATGAATTTCTTTTTTCTGATATACACAACAGAAGATATTTTGATAAATGGTGGTAAGCACACCATTTATGGCTTCAATAGTAGTGTAAGGCTAATATCCTAAATAAAGAGAGCCCCTCCCCAAAGAACACAGCATGGGTGCACAGTGGGTGGCCGGGAAAACTCTCTATAACCCCATTCACACAGACCTTTGGTCCCAGAAAAACCCGTAAAATTGCCAGACAAGCGTCTGTGTAAACACAAACTCGTCCCGTTAATCTTCTGGGATCGTTGCCGGAAAGAGGACCAATTCAGATATACGGAAAACCCTCTGTGTGAACAAGAAGCCGAAAGAATGCCGTAATGGGGTCATCACAAAAAAAGTTATGGTTCAGCTCCTTAAAACGAGAGATAACATGCATATAAACATTCACCACGAGAAATGTTGCAAACTAGATTGAAGCAGTTAACAGGAAATGATAAATGAGACGCATAAACAATGACGCATGTGCTGTGAGGACGCGCGTGACATGGCAACATGAAGTTGGTTCAACTCTTTAAAATGAGGGATTTACAACATTCACGACGAGAAATGTCGGCAAACTGGACTGAAGCAGATATCAGGTAAGTTAGCTCGTTACTTACTGCGTTGAAACGGAGATCATTCAGCAGCATAAAAGAATATTGCGTCACGTGCTCATTTCAGCTATAATAAACGAAAATACCTGCGCCTCATCTCAACAAGATATATCGTTCAGCTCCTCAAAATGCAGGTTGTAAATGCATATAAACAATCACGATGAGAAATGTCTGAAAACTGTATTAAAGCAGAGATCAGGGAGCTCGTCAAATATCCATTCTGAAGCTGAGATCATTCACCAGCATAGAACTGTACGTCCATGCGCTCCTTTATAGTCTTATCATAAACAAAAATGCACGCGGGTGGTTTCTGGAGAGAGAAATAATAAATAATTTGCAAACTTCATACGCTGCGTAGAAGAGAGGGCAGGACTTTCAACAGGTCACATGTCTTTCCGGGACCATCAGATGCCGGGTAATCATGGCAGTGTAAATGAACAAAAAATCTAACGATTCCGGAAAAATCCAGGATGCCTTTCCCTTGTATTTTACGGAATGTCTGTGTGAAAAGGGCTTATGGCTCACAGTGGACTTCCCACCAAGCCCACATTTGGTTTTTAAACAGCACACCTCCAGACAGTCAGCCCCTTAAATCTCACTTACAAACTGTATATGAAATGCTACATTCTACGTGCACAAAGAACCTGAATCTGGTTTTGTTTGGTATCAAATGAAATGTCTCAATGCAAGTGGTACATTAGCCTCATTCATATGACAACAGAATTCAATGTTAAAGTGTAACAACACAGTAGGCCAGTTTTTCCCAACCACTGTGCCGCGGCCAGTAATACGTTACTGTAATTTCACTACTATTAGCGGTAACGAGCATGTAACACAGTATTTTTTTGAAATTAAATGTAAATAAGTTTGTTAGTCACGGTACTCTATTTTCTAAAAAAATTCACACTTGCAGACAAGACCTTTCTGATCTAACGTCGCATGACAACATACATTTGTTTAAAAATTGTGCGCGAGTCATAATCCATCCGGTCTCATGTTTGTAAATTATCTTTGCCAAGCAATCCCAGAATGACATCAACATGCATTTGTAGTCCCCAAAAGTCATATATCTGAGAAATGTTAATATATTCTCAGAGGTTTACATTGGCTTTCAAGGAAGAGAAAGATCCGTGATAAACCGTGTTAAAACTCCATAGTATGTGTAAGTGCGCATTTAGTTTCAGTTCTGGTTTCACTCTCTCCGTGTCCGACTAAACAATCCACATACTTTGTTTTCTGATTAAATATCTTCCTTTAATCTTCTAATCATTTAAATCAAACATAAAAAGGGCTCAGGGCACGGTAAGTTCCAGCATGATCAGCTGTTTTGAAACCTCTGAGGTAACTATCATGTCTGGACCGAGACGTGTTGTTACAATATGCTGAGGGACCTTCAGTTATTTTCCCAGATTAACCTGCAGCTCCGAGGCATTATGGAGGAATCCTGTTGTCACTTGTGAGCACGTCATGGGTTTCTCTCCAGCTTTAATGAAGGGGACTGCCTTCTTCGGAGCATGGTGGTTCTTGCTTGTGTGGATGTCTAAGGCCAAACTCTCAGCAATTACCTTAAGCACCTGGTCATGTCACCAACGATAGCGCCCATCCGCCAGAGCCTTTGGGCAGCTGCTGAGGAGCTGTTTTAAGGAGCCTCTTCCAGAACAAAGGATGCAGGATGGTGTCTCACTCTTTCCCCAAACATGAAGGTTCACTGGGCTTTGCAGTGCATCATATACAGCCTGTACCAGGAAATGGACCAGATTGAAATCTGCCTGCAGGATGTTTTCCCAGGTAATCCTGCACTCTCCCACCTAGTCCATGCTCCCTGCTGCCGGAGTCTTGCCGCCCTGCTAACCCATTCTTCCTCCATGCCTGCTCTTACCTCTTCCTGGAGTAGCTGGTGTCTTTTCTTGCCACGGACCTGATTGACAAGAGGCTTTGGAAAGTAGCCCAAGCCCGCTCTGCCTGTTGCCACAGTGCCAACTAGTGCCTTCTGTCGCAGGCGAGATTCTGCATACTCCACTGCTTTCCCAGCATTTTATTTTCTTCTGGTCCTCACCTCAATGCCGGCTGATGACACCTTGCTGTCCCTGGAGTCTCTGTACTTTAGGGCTTCTGTGGTGTGTACCACCATAATTTCTTTCGTGAGGCCACTAAAGGGTAGCTGCAGGGTGTTACTTGTCCCATACAGTGCAGCGCTGGTAAGACTGCATGGGAGGCCCAGCCACTTCTGAAGAAAGCCACTGATCTTCCTTTCTAGGGACTCAACTGTTGTGATTGGGACTGCATAGACCAGCAGGGGCCAGAGGACACAAGCAAGATGGAATGCTGGTAGATCCAGGCTTTAAATCTACCAGGCAGCCCAGACTTGCCAACCTTGGTGAGCCAAGCTTCCAGTTCTTTAATGGACTTCTGGATGGCAGCAGAGTCTTTCAAGGTGGAGTCAAAGAACTTTCTCAAGCTCTTGACAGGTTGCTCCATGATGGTTGGGATGAGAGTTTCTAAGATGGAAAAAAAACTTGTCAACTACTTTCCCCTTCTTCAGCACAATGGACCTTGACTTGGAAGGCTTAAAACTCATCCTTGGCCAGGTAATCAGTCTTTCAAGTACTTGTAGGATCCACCTGCTCACTGGGTGTTGAAAAGGCTCTGTAAGTTTATTCTTATTGGTGGGTTGTGAATGATTGACAGTTGTTTCTACGTCCCGCCCCCAGAGTTGACACAACTGGTTATGTTTTGCTTGAAGGATGTAGAGGGCTCGCATGTATTCAAGCCATAGTAAAGTGTGCGTACCTTTAAAAGTAAGTTTAATTTCCACACGTTACCGTATTTAACTTGATTATATTGATATTGCCAGTTCACACTGGTCAGACAGACTCCAACAGACTCTAACAGAAGTGTCTGTTGGAGTCTGTCTGACCAGTGTGAAACCTCTGTTGGCAGTTGTTGGATCAAAGTAAATGAGACTTTAGAATGTGGGTGTCTGTTGGTATTTGTTGGTGTCTGTTGGAGTTGGTAGTTGTCTGACCAGTGTGAATTGGCCTTTGTGTGTTGAAACGTTCTGATGTCCAGTGTATTCTGATTTCCGTGAAGCTAATGCTAGCGCTATGATTGTGTGAATTATCTTTGCACGTGTGTTCTGATGCACGCTGCATAAGTGTAATAACGATTTAATTTCCATATGTTTATTTCAGTATTTACACTTTACAGATGTTATTGAGCTATGCATTTATGTGGTTTGTGAGATTACACTCGATTGAGATATGGTCATAAGATGATAGTCACGTGTACATTGATAGTAAATTGTTTTCATTGATAGCCATGTATCCTCATGTGTTTATTCTTTTGATTTAAATGTTTATCATTATTGTTGTAAACTGATCATTTATATTTTTGTTTATTACCACACTTACATTAAAATAGTGATTGGACCTTTGGACTTGATGATCCCAATTTAGTCAGAACCAGACAATACAGTCCTTCAACCTATTCAATATTGGTCCTTCGAGCCAGATCACGGTAATACCCTGGAATAAGATGTCCAAAGTCTATTAAGAGTCACAGTGTGAGCCTGATGTCTGTAAGGGGGGTTAAAACTATCTCCCCCATCCATCCGTTGGCCCAACGGCAGAAACCAAATGGCATGGCCGAAGGATTATAGCGCGTTCGGTCTTTTCCGGCGCTTGCAGATGATGTTTTGGCGTTACGTAATTTAGGTATATTTATCTCTTATCTGACTCCAAAGACAAAGATTTAGTTTATAATATATTACAAATCGGATTGATTATTACTTTTAAAACTTACAGAATTTAGATGGATGTTTGTATATTTATTCTGATAAAGCTCTGGTATTACACTCGTTCATTCGGTTCTCACAGTCGCACATGATCCTAGTACGGGCCTCATAATTAATATACTGGTCAACAGTCATAAGCGAATCAGTATTGGTCGTTGCCAGAGGTTGGACTTTACGCTTAAGCGGCCGCTCTCTGCGTGCTCAACTTTAAACATACATGATTTAGTCCCCTTAGAGGTGACACTTAATTATTACAAAAATTATTTCTAGTCAAAATTAATGAATAGTATAATATTGAAATAAACAGAGGTTGAGGCTGACCCTATATAGAGTAATCAGAAATAATTATTACTCTAAATGGAAACACATCCTCCACGCTTCTAAGTACACTTAAACTAACGCAAATTTGCTAGTGATGTTTTTGGGCTAGTTATGAATGTCCATATGGGATGGTTCTGATACGCAAATCTGGCAACCCTGGCTGTGCGCTTGGGCTGACGTTCGGTTCGGATTCTATAGAATGTACATGAAACGAAGATTTTAATCAGATTGAAACGTTTAGGGTGCTTGTAAACTGTATCGTCGTAACCTTCAATCTTATTAAATTCAATCGGATTGACAAAATTTTGTGCATGAAAACATAGCCAGTGACACACGCAGCTGTGACCAACTCAGGAACCTGGTACCTAGACCGCTTTTTCAAACACTGTGGCAGTGTTATTTTCCACATCAAACCATACAAGTGGTCACGGCACGCGAGTGTATTAGTGGATTTGAGTATGATTATTGACTAACAGAGAGTTTGTTGTTGTTGTTCTGCTGTCAGACCTGCAGGTGGAGACAAAGCAGAGAGTGCAAGAGGGAGATTCAGTGACTTTTACATGTAAAACCACCTGCAGTCTGCCTGAAGAAACAACATTCATCTGGTACAGAAACAAACAGAGATTCACTAAAGGAATAAAAACATTGAATCAACTTCACCTGCGGTCAGTCAGTCGTGATGATTCAGGAGATTATAGATGTGATGCTGTAAGAGGATCTGAACATGTTCTGTCCTCTCCTGATGTTTTTCTTTGGGTTGATTGTAAGTACTTTATTAATGAACATTTCAAACTCTTGTACTCATTCTAGATTTCACTTTTAAGAATTAGTACAATTTGGTAAATTTCTGATGCCATATTTCTGTATTTCAGTGATAAGTCAGAAGGGTTGGGGAGTGAATTACAGCCCTTCATATGTTTGTGCATTAAGAGGATCAACAGTGAGAATAACCTGTACTTTAAAATATCCATCTCACCATGTGGTCAATAAAGCCTCCTGGACAAAAGTTGCATATATACCTGGTGCAGAACCACCTGACCTGTGTTTGGACCCAGACAACAGAAGAGGAGTTCAGTGTCAAAGTAAAGATCAAGACACTCACAGCATCACTTTGACAGATGTGACAGAAGCTGATAAACGCATCTACTACTGCAGATTTATAACAGACAGAGTAGCTGGGAAATGGTCAGGAATTCCTGGAATTCAGCTTGATGTCACAGGTAATGAAATAAACCACTGAATCATAATAACACACAGAGGACATGAAATATTTATGCAATATCGTTTGAGTAGGAGTGTGGTATAGCTCTATATCAGTGTTTCTCAAACTTTTTCAGCCCAAGGACCACTTTATCTTACAATTTTTTTCTGAGGACCACCTAACAGAATCCCACTCTAACACGCCCCCAAAAAACAACAAAATAGGAAGTATAAGCTAAATTTAAGTTTAATATGCAACTGTTTTTATGTCAAAAGCTAATTTTTTAAACACAAATGCAATGCTATGTTCAGAAATTATTATATGAATTTTTTTTCATTTGAAAAAGTAAATGTGAAATGAGTTGCAACTTAATATGAACAACAACTGCACATGTGAAAAAAAACACTATAACAGCCTAAGTCCCACTTAATGTCATTCCAAAGAGCCATTAGTTTAAAATTAAAATTAATTTCCAAAATCACTGAAATTACAGGGATTTTACACATGAAACAAAAACTAGTACATTACAAAACTAATAGATCTGTGGATTTTAGCTGCTTTCAGTTGATGCTTGATCTTTTCTTTTGACTCCTCTTTGGTTTTGCCACTGTTCCATTTTTACGTTATTAAAACAGAATGGCAAAACTGATATCACAGTTTCGCAAGTGGATTAAAAATCTACTCGAATAAGTGACTATTTTATACACTTGCCAAGTTTAGGTCATCTTTTGGCGGACCACTGGGGTGGTTTGGCGGACCACTAGTGGTCCGCGGACCACACTTTAAGAATTACTGCTCTATATCATCACAGCTTTGACTAGGCCAGAGGTATGAGACCGGAGTGTCTTTAAAGCATCATGAAACACTAACCAACACTTTTTTTTAGATGTTAACAGAGTAAGTTGTGTTGCACATCATAAAAGACAATGTTAGCATCTGTTAATTTTAACAATAGTTGAAAAATAGTTAATTTTTAGCTTTTTTGTGATATTTTCTTCCCAGTTTAAACTCCATATCATGTCAACGTCAAGGGCTTTGAGGTGGCAAAGTACTGTAGTACATCATTATGCGTCAGTGTCTCATTATTATTTATTAGATAGCGTGTTCTTATCCAATGCGAAGACGGAAGATTTTTTTTACAGTCTAGGGCAGTGTTTCCCAATCCTGGTCCTCCTTATTTAAAACACCTGCATACAGTACAACATACACTAAGTACTGCCTGTTGCATAAACTTCGTCTTAAGTTTTTTAAGGCGGAGTAATAAATAGTGTATTTGCATTTTGGGCGGGAGTAAAATATCAGATTCAAATCTGTTTTGCCAAGACGCATTTATGTGGCCAAATGTAAATTAAACAGTTTTAACAAATCAGATAGCTATCCGATTAGAGAAAACACATGAAGTGACCAGTAGTGATGTTAGGTTCTCGAACGAATCGTTCTTTTGAGCCAGTTCTCATGAAGTAACCGGTCGAGCCGGTTCACAAATCGAACTGAATCGAACTTTAGTTTTGGGCATAGGTTCCGGGTTGATGACGCAGGACGCACAGACGAAATAGCACGTCGAACTTAAAAAGAACCGAACGAAGATTGTCGATGATTGCTGAGGCAAGGATTGCCGATGATTCTGACGGATGAGTTGCTGACACTGCGTGTGAATCACAGAGGATTTGAGCGAGCCATTCTTGTTTTATTAGTTTCTTGATATGCTTGTTTTATTAAAAAGCTTTAGTTTTAGTACGATTTATTGTGCATGCAAATCATATTGTAGTTGTTTAAGGAAGACCAATGAGTTTAAAAGACAAGTTTATTTATTCTTTATACTTACACATCCGCAATTGTGCACCAGTGTCTTTTAGGAATCTTATTCAAGTTGTAGGCTAGTCAAAACTGGTAATATGGCATTTACAATCCGCGATTGAAACTGTGACCACAAACATTACTAACTTGTGAATGAAAGGCAATAAATCAGCTATGCCTTCACAAAAACAACTTTTTATTTGAATGTTTTAGTGTTTTGACACAAACGACTTTATTTGAATGTTTCATTGATACAAGTAATTAGAAAATAAATGCGTAGCAATGTCATTTCTTGATGACGCCAGGAACCGTTGAATCGGTTTTTTGAACCGGTTCAATGAGCCGCACTGTCCGAAAAGAGCCGGTTCGCGGAAATGAATCGGACGTTGCATCAATAGTGACCAGGTGTGAAAAGGCCGTAAAACACCTGATTCAGTTCATCAGCTTGTTAGTGTGTTAATAAAGGAGTCTCATGAGTGAAATAAGGTGTTTCATATAAGGAGACATCTAAAACATTCTGGGAAGGGGTTCCCGAGGACTGGAATTGAGAAGCACTGAGAAAAACAGCGTTTGTGCCTGTGGATGTGTGTGACCATCTGCTCTCGTGGCAGCTTTTTCCAGTCACAGATATTTGACCGTATGGCTCAATTGTTTAAAGAAGCCTCCCTCACTAATTCTAAAATGACCAGGAGGAGGTGGTGGCATGATACAAACGGTCAAGCGGTTATTGTGATAATACTAGTAGAATATGACATGGCTCAGAAGGGCTCTTAGTCGATCAGATTCGAGAACCAGAAAGAACTGTTGTATAATATTATATAACTCCGGTCTGATATAATTCATTAAGTTGATGTTGTGATGATATCGATATAGTTTATTCTGTAATGACATTGATAAGTGAATTTCAGTTCAGTATGATGGACTAACAGAGAGTTTGTTGTTGTTGACCTGCTGTCAGACCTGCAGGTGGAGACAAATCAGAGAGTTAAAGAGGGAGATTCAGTGACTCTTACATGTAAAACCACCTGCATTCTGACTGAAGAAACAACATTCATCTGGTACAGAAACAAACAGAGATTCACTAAAGGAATAACAACATTGAATCAACTTCACCTGCGGTCAGTCAGTCGTGATGATTCAGGAGATTATAGATGTGCTGTAAGAGGATCTGAACAACTTTTGTCCTCTCCTGGTGTTTATCTTATTGTTGAGTGTAAGTACTCACTGATTCATTAACATACACAAACAAATATGAAGTGTATATACCAATTGTATGACATTAAATGTTGTTTAGACATTTATTATTAACCTGGAGAACCCAAGAACCCTTCTCTTAGCATCAATTAACATTGACCCGGTGGTTCTCCAGGGTTAAAACTCTGGTAGTGATTAAATGATTATGTTTGCTTTGTTTGGGTTTCATTTTGGTCAGTAAATATTAGACTCAACTTTGCAAGAGTACAGATGTAGTTATTATACACAAACCTTATTGATCGAAGTATTTAAAAAAAATCATTTCTGTTTATGCAATTGTTTCATTTGTGGGAAATCATATAAAAACAAATAAAGTTACATTACAGATACATTACAGCTGTCTTCTCTTACTGTATAAAGTCATCTTCATATTTATCTTGTTTCAGGGGTTCAGGGTTCTGCTCTGTATTATGGGATTGTGGCAGGATGTCTTGTTTTGTTCTTCATCATCGTCATCTTCATCATTCTGTTTATATGGTGAGAGTGAATATTAAGTAATTGCTATAATAAAAACCATTTTAATAAATATAACAATTTTAAGAGTTTCTATGCAGTATTTACAGAATATGAATGAAACTACTCGCATATAGAGCTGTTCCTTAATGTTAAAGGTCTGCTAAAATTTGTAGTGAATTTGTTGTCAATAGCGTTAATAGTTTTTCACAAAAATAAACAAATGTGTCTGTTTTTCTTCAGGAAGAAAAGACGAGACAGGCAAAATCAGGTAAGTCAACAAAGACAAACCAGAGTTACAGTGTGTTGGTTGGTTTGTTTAAAGGGGTCATATCATGGTTTAGATATAAATTTACCCTTTTATTTACATCATATACATCATTGCAGCTCCTCTCTGCCCAGTCTTTCTAAAACGCATTGAATTTGATAAAACTCATTATTGTGAAGTGCGCACTGCGTAGTGTTCTCTGATTGGTCAGCTGACCCAGTGCGTTGTGATTGGCTGACACAGTGCAAGATCTAACGAGCCGTTACTGACATACACTTTTTACTCGTTCAATCAAAAACTGCACTGCAAACATCAATAAATGGGTATCTCGACAATGAAGACTTTTATGCTTTAACACCTTATATTTGCCTTCTACTTATGCCTGGCCAATTTTTTTCTGTATCAGGCGCTATCAATAATTATCATGATAAATAACAAATCGTTATTCATGTCAAATTTAAAGACAGATTTTTGCTTCTGAATGAAAGTTGTAAAAACTAGACTAGTTCACTTCAGGCGCCACCACCCTGCCGCGCAAGTAAAAAGCGAGAGACAGGTCAAGTGCGATACCAAATCAGCTGTTTTCACATCGAAAGCCGGTGGATCAACTGCTATTGAGAACCGCTCTACTGCCTGCTCAGAAGGACGCCACTTGCTTGAAGTTGGTTGGGGTACAGCAGAGCAGCCGAGGCTCGCGGATTTCCACATCATTTTATTTTCTCTGGATTTCAACTACTTGATTTTGAGTGTGTGCGTTGCCACTCCCCTGTGTGCTTTATCAACTCAGCACAGCATTAAAGAGTGAAATAGCAGTACGAGTTGAATTTGTGTCTTTTTTAAGACAGCCATTCTCTTGTGTCACGGTGGAGTGCGTCTTTTTAAAGATGTCATTTCTTCTGTGCCGTTCTGGATGCGGCAAATATATGGGTCCTAAGAATGGTCACAGTCTCTGTCTTTCGTGTTTGGGCATTCAGCATGCGAAGGCAGCATTCGAAGAGGGTTCGTGTTCTCCCTTCGAGAATATGACCCTCTTGGATCTGCGGAGACGGGTGTCGTACCTCCAGGAACGTCACCCCCCCTTCTGTTGCCTCGCACCGCCAAGGTTGCATCTGAAGGCTCCGGAAGGACGATCTCCGAATCACGGTGCTGAACCGATCGGCAGGTCAGTCCTCCGACTCTCAGTGCCCTGATACACAGCCAGCAGAGATGCCGATGGAGACGGTTGGCCCACAGCATCTGTTGGTCTTCCGGAGGAAGACTCTATGTCTGTCGCTGCGTCGGAGAGACGGCCGTCTATTTCCGAGGCTGATTCGGATCCGCTCTCACCTTAGGGCCGGGAAGCACGACCTGAGTATAACCCGGAAATGGCAGCCAAAAGAGAACCCCATTCTCCGCCTACAGCCCGCCTTTTCAACCATCACCCCTCACCTCTCTCGATGGTTACGTCGACGTCCCAACAGTGGAGCAGGCAGTCGAGATGCAATTGTTTCAACCGGCCAACCTGTCCATCGCGAGTTTATAAGCAGTCGTCCACATTAACGGCATCTGTGTATCAGGCTTGCAGGGAGGCAGCTTCTGCAATTCACGCTATGGCGTGGCTGCAGGTCCATCAGGCCAAGGCTCTGAAGCATCTGCACGAGGGAGGGCACGACTCAGCTGTCTTCTCAGACCTCCGTGCAGCTATTGTTTGTGTAGTTCTACGTTTTTTGTTTCCTTGCTGGAAAAATAAAACGTCAGTGTTGAGAGCCTGGCCTCGGATTTGTGACTAAGGGCGGTAGTCCTTATGTAGTCTTTTGAGCCGTTTGAGCTTAGCTGGCGACTGACGTATTCCTGTGGGCGGGATTATTGATGTCATTCAACCAGGAAGTAGAGGACTGTAGTCCAAACCGGACGTTCTCTGTAGTCCTTGAAAAGCGAATTCTGTTAAAGGAAATATATCGATTGGCATTGAACTTTGAGCTTTATAAATTTACAGGTATCATTTATGCTCTAACAGTCAATTTACACACCAACTAAAGCTTGAAAAATCGGATCACGAAAACGGCAGTTTTTAATCTGTCAATCAAAAAAAGTCTGCTTAAATCAAATATTCAAATTATTTTAATACACGTTTTATGTTTTAATCTCATTATTTTACAGTAATGGTGGACTGACTGCATGTTTCCTCTCACTTTATAATGTGTTTGTTTTATTGCAGGCCAATGGCTCCAGTTATGTTCCACTTTTCACACTAGCATCAACCAATCAGAGTGAAGCCTCAAAATCTGCTGATGTTGAATAATTCATTGTCATGGCTCAACATAAAGAACTGCCCAGAGTGAGACACGCTTGGGCCAGTAAACAGTATTGTCATTGCCCTCAGTTACTAATATATATATATATATATTTTTTTTTTTTTCTGTGTTTTCAAAAATAATTTTGGATTTACTGTAAATCTTTAAGTAGAGTAAAATTGTACACTTTACATTTTTCAAAAAGAGAGTTGACAAGAACATGGTGGGAACCCTGTGTGATTTGTCCGAGCTGAGAGATTCAAAGTTTGGGCAGCCAGATCCCAGACACGGCCTCAGATAACTGTGGTGGTTTGCCGGAGAATGTATTCAGATTGACTCTGATGGCCGTTTAACTGCACTGCATGATCCAACTAATGAAGATTCGGGCTTTCGTCGATTCTATAATGCTGAGAGACTTCTTCCTAGGATTGACCTTTCGTACTTCAAGATCGGCAACCTCAGGCATCCTGTCTCCCTACCTCGTTACGTCACTAAAAATTACACTGGGTACTCAGATGTCAGTAACACAGATCGCCTCATTGTTTCCTTTTTACCCAGTTGGAATGGTCATGTTTGGTTTAATAAGATTTATGTGACTCAGCAAATCAGGTGGAGTTTGACCAAAATTACACCTACCTCATTAATAAAAGACATTAAACTTTACCTGAGCAAAATTCCTTAGAAAAATTAAGAAAAATGTTGTTGAGGAATTCTCTAAAATGATTTGTGCACTACTTTTAATATTTGTTAAGTTTTGCCAACAGAAAATCATGGCACTTTCAAATTATTTAAGGATGTGGCTAAATCATCCAATTCATGAATGAAATGTTCCTTTGAACCAGACCTTTAAAGTTACCAGGTGAATCTAAATGTAACGTAATTATTATTATTATTATTATAACTCTCAGAATGAAAATGAACCTAACATTCTTTAACAATTACATCAAAGTGGCAAAAATGCTGATCTATATCTCACGGGTGTGGTTATTTGTAACAGACAGAGGAAGTTCTACACTGTCAGAAATAGGGGTACAGTAGGGGTCCATTTCTGTCCCCCAAGGTACAATCTACATAAAAGTACCCCATAGGGCCCATTATTGGACCTCAAGGTACATGTATGTACCTTTTTGAGGGTCAAAAAGGTACATATTTGTTCCCAAGCATTTAAAAGTACATTTTTGTACCATTTCTTTTAAAGGATAAGGTACAATGCTAAGAGATAGCCTCTTGCCATTTTTTTATTTGTTGTTCTAGACAACTGCTGTAAATCTGGTCAATAAAGTAAGTAACCATTGTGTCAATTTTGTTTCCTTTAGTTGGGCACATGGGTCTTGAAGTAGTGTTAGTTTTCTTCTGTTCATTGACAATGTGTTTAATTTAAATTTTTAATTTTAAATTTGAATGAAAAAAAGTTAATTTCAATTCATAAAAACTGTGCTGTGAACTCAAAAACTGAAATTGATTAACCATTACTTACAAACTGAATAAATACTGAATAACTAAATCCCTCACACACAACGGAAAAAACGCGCTTTTATTTTGACACGCGCCCATCCCCCCACATCTCACAGTCCGACTGGAGTCGAGTTTCACAGAGCAACGCAACAGGAGGACGACACGACAGTTATAAAGAGCATTAACAGGTAAACACTAGAAAATCCTTCCTTCATCACCTTTAAAGCATTTTTAAACTTTAAAAATGTGTTGTTTGTCGTGACTCTTCATTTTAATACTGATTCGGTTACGGTAATTTGTGTAAAGTTGTATACGACGTGACAACGCGACCTTGACACAGCACTATTGCCTCAGACTCATTTTTATGAGCAGGTTAATGTGCATTAAGTATACCACAGTTCTGTAAGTGGAGAAATAATTCTCATTTTTGTGTTTTTCTCTCAGTAAGGACTAACATTAACTGACTGTCTGTCTGTTCTCAACCAAAGCCATTCAAGACCTGTTAAAGGTAACATTACCACATTAATTAATGTATTTTTATGTTGTTTGAGTACACCATAGTTCTGTAAGTGAAAAATAATCCATATTTATGTGTGTTTTCTCACAGTTAAGCACAAACGTTTCCCGCGCAAATTTGAATCTCTCTCAGTCAGGGGAGATTGACGGACTGACTGACTGTCTACACGCCACCAAACAGTAATTTACACAGAAACCTTTTAAAGGTAACTTTACCACATTTATTCATTAATTTATTATGTTGTGTGAGTACACCACATTTCTGTAAGTGGAGAATTAATTTATATTTGTGTGTTTTCTCTCTCAGTAAGGACTAAGGTTAACTGACTGTCTGTCTGTTCTCAACCAAAGTCATTCAATACCTGTTAAAGGTAACATTACCACATTTATTAATGTATTTATTATGTTAAGTGAGTACACCATAGTTCTGTAAGTGAAAAATAATCCATATTTATGTGTGTTTTCTCACAGTTAAGCACAAACGTTTCCCGCGCAAATTTGAATCTCTCTCAGTCAGGGGAGATTGACTGACTGACTGACTGTCTACACGCCACCAAACAGTAATTTACACAGAAACCTTTTAAAGGTAACTTTACCACATTTATTCATTAATTTATTATGTTGTGTGAGTACACCACATTTCTGTAAGTGGAGAATTAATTTATATTTGTGTGTTTTCTCTCTCAGTAAGGACTAAGGTTAACTGACTGTCTGTCTGTTCTCAACCAAAGTCATTCAATACCTGTTAAAGGTAACATTACCACATTTATTAATGTATTTATTATGTTAAGTGAGTACACCATAGTTCTGTAAGTGAAAAATAATCCATATTTATGTGTGTTTTCTCACAGTTAAGCACAAACGTTTCCCGCGCAAATTTGAATCTCTCTCAGTCAGGGGAGATTGACTGACTGACTGACTGTCTACACGCCACCAAACAGTAATTTACACAGAAACCTTTTAAAGGTAACTTTACCACATTTATTCATTAATTTATTATGTTGTGTGAGTACACCACATTTCTGTAAGTGGAGAATTAATTTATATTTGTGTGTTTTCTCTCTCAGTAAGGACTAAGGTTAACTGACTGTCTGTCTGTTCTCAACCAAAGTCATTCAATACCTGTTAAAGGTAACATTACCACATTTATTAATGTATTTATTATGTTAAGTGAGTACACCACAATTCTGTAAGTGAAAAATAATTTATATTTGTGTGTTTTCTCTCTCAGTAAGGACTAAGGTTAACTGACTGTCTGTCTGCTCTCAACCAAACAGTCATTCAAGACCTTTCAAAGGTAACGTTACCACATTTATTAATTTATTTATTATGTTGTGTGAGTACACCATAGTTCTGTAAGTGGAAAATTAATTTATATTCATGTGTTTTTTCTCAGTTTAGCACAAAAGTTTCCAGCACAAGTTTGGATCTTTACCATTGAGGGTGGCTGACTGTTCTCGACCAATTCACACGCAAAAACTTTAAAGGTACCACATTTATTTATGTTGTGAGTATACCATAGTTCTGTCATTGGAAAATGTATTCATATTTTTGTGTTTTCTCACAGATAAGTATGAACGTGCCCAGAGCAGTTTTCGATCTTTACCATTAAGGAGGCTGACTGACTATCCTCTACCACCCGTCATTAACACAACAAAAACTAAAGAAATGTTACTCCATATGGACTTATTCTTTACTCATTATGCTGTGAGTACACCACAGTTTTATCAGTGAAAAAATGTATATTTGTGTGTTTTCTCACTGCTTGGCAAGGAAAATGTGGCCCTGTTAAAAATGTTTAAATGTTGTTTGGTTTAAGGAACAGCACACTGATTTTGTTTTAAAATATTCCTGTTTGGACAGTCTGTTAAAGCCATAAAGAAATACTTGATATATTTCATAAGTAAAGTGTAAATGTAATATTAGTTTTTAATGTTGTGACTGAACACAATGTTGTGAATGATTTGGACTGAACAGCACACTTCTGTTTTATATGTGAACCTTTTGTAAAATAAATGATTGTTCATTAAACTCACTGTGTATTTTATCTTTTCTGTTATCATTTTTTTATACTAATGTTTAAAATTTACCTTTACTCTAAACAATTGGCTAAACCAACACAAATATACTGAGTCATATGCACTTATAATTTAAAGTTTACAATATTTAGATTGAGATATATGTATATGTATAAGTTTTAAAAGAGTGTACCCTGTCAAAGCCAATTTTGTACCCTTTTTGAAGGGTCCATATTTGTACTGTTAAATAAAGGTACAAAATTGTCACCAGAGGTACAAAACTGGTCCCTTAAGGTACAAATCACAAGGGTACAATTTTGTACCCTCTGCCAAGGGTACAAAAACTGTACCCTTGAGGGTACAGCCCCAGTGACAAGCCATTGTACCCCTAAAGGTACATTTATGTACTTTCTTTTCTGAGAGTGTAGACAAATTTCACTAGGGGGGCCAAGGAGGGGCCAGTGTTTTACCAGAGGGGCACATAAAAAATGGCAAGAAATTATATTTAAAGATTATAGGGGTGGTTACAGGAATTAGTTTAAGATAGGACTAGGCCTTAATTAGGAAATATAACTACTTTTAACATACATTATACATTACTTATTTTGAAGCAAAACAAAGCTGTGTTTTAAGATATGGCATTGCAAGTTGTTTTCAGTTTGGACAGCGCTTACATTTATTTTAGTCTAGGACTAGTCCCTTTCCGGGAAACTACACCGTAAACTTTATTTTACTTTACAATGATATACTTTTTATTTAATACAAGAGTGATTGCAGGTGCAAAAGGGGAGCTGGGCTCTTTTCTAAAGCCCCCCAATCGAAAAGCATGAAAGCCTACTCAATAAACTTTATGAAATGCAAACTTTTATAAAGACAAACGTTTGTTTTAGTTTACATATAAACACACATTGCTAGACAGTTAGGGACCACAATCTAATCAACATTTAAAATAATATTTATTTTAAATTGTAAAAATGTTTATATGTAACATTTAATTGTATTCCTCCAATTTTATGCAAGTATATGTAAGAGCATAATTACAGCGCTTTTTACAATGTGTAAACTTTAAAAAGTTAGCGAGATGTTGGTTTTGCCGGTTGTTGATGAGTAACAGCTGTGAATGATCACCGCGCTTAAGCAGCCACGTCACAGGAGAACAAGTGAACAGTGTCCCAATGTGAAGTGAGCTAGAGTCCTTACCAGTGCCCAAACCTGCATACACATTCTCAACATCGGGAGGTTGGGAACGAATTGAGACACTGGTCGAGCAGCACCCACAGGCGGCTACCTACTGTCTATCGCCCTGTCCCAAATGGCACACTCCGGACTTGTGGTCCTCCTCAGAGTCCACACTTTGATGACATCACGTAGTCCAGACTTTAGGGACCCTTGATGCGAGTCCACGTGGGTGCACCGGTGTCGTATTTTGGGACAGACTCGAGCATCACACCGGAAATAGGTAGAGAAGTTGCCCGTCAGTGTGAACTCCTCCCTTCCGTCGTCTGATTGGTCTTATTGCCCTTTCGCAAGGACTTCTGGGTTGGCAAAGTGCGCGAAGCCTGCTGCAGTGCGGGCTTCGCTGAAGACCGCATCAAGGGGGTAAAGGAGGCGCTGATGAGCACACTTCAAAGCGTAAAAATGACAGATGGGACACCCTACGGACTCGTAGACTAGCGAGAACGCGCAATTTAAGGCCACGAGACCGAAAGTCCACATGAAGTGCGCCATTTGGGACAGTGGTTGGGTGCACCGCTCTAATTTGCCCGTGTAGAACGTTGCGTCGCATTAGTTCCGCTTTTGGCGCTCGCGTGTAAAATCAAATTAAATTTATACTTTTTTATTTGGTCAGCACGGGGTGGCCACAGGGGTGGCCAGGGACATGTCTACAGGGGCACGGGCCACCCTTGGCCTCCGTGTAGAACCGCCACTGGACAGAGGGTTTGTTGTAACACTTGCATAAAAAAATCTATTTGAGTATCTTTAAAAGAAGTAAAACATGAAAGTATGCGCTGCCTTTATTGGACAGTTTTATTTCGATGCATGTCGAAAGATGATGATTATTGTGATGTTGTATTAATTGTCATAATAATTGTTAATAATAATAATTATAATTAATTAAAATGAAAAAGCTAATTGCTTTTACACATGGCGTTATATGAATGTGTTTATGGTAGTGAAATCTAGTTTTGCTTTCATTGATAATTAAAGCCACATGGGTTTGAGAACTACATAAATGATGACAGAACTTTTAGTTTTGAGAGAACCATCCCTATAATGTCTAAATTATGAATCAGCACATCCAATAATGTTGCTGGCTTTTCAATTTAAGCATTACAGCAAAATATGTGAAAACATGACTGAGCATAGCTTAAATATACTGCAAACAGAAAGTGAGTGTAGAATGAGAGATTGGGTTCATAGTCTAGTTAGTGAGAGGGTGCCATTACAGGCTGGCATAACAGTACCCCTTACAGAGACACCACCCAGCTAAAAACATAAATAAGGGGTGAGCTGAATGGATCATTGCCAAGAGCAACGAAATCGCTGCCAGCAAGGCTGAAAATGATGGCACTGAGCCCGTTAAATTTTTTACCTTATCTAAAACCCATGTCAAGATGGCAACAGAGTACTTTTTTGTGAATCCTGAGGTCCGCTGACATATCTAAATCTAAAATTCATGCTCCACTCCAGTGCTCCACAGCCGAGGCCCATTACCCCAAGGCCAAATGTCCTCAGTGCACTCGGCCTCGTTCCTTCCGTTCCCCCAAAAAATATTTAAGGAGCTGACCTGTGTGTGAGTAAGTGATGACAGAATATATATTTCTTTCTTTTATATGAATATTATTCAGTACATAAATAACATTTAATTGCTTTTAAAACAAAATAATGTATAAACATTGATACTCTACAGGTACGCATGTAACTCTATGCTAAAACTGGGATCCCTAAATCAAGGTTTTTTGAACCTAGAAAAAGTTTCATGCTGTTTTATCATAAAGATAAAAGAATAACAGGTAAAATAATATCATTTTAATATAAACAGAAACCCATTTCGGCAACACCAGCTACAAAATCAAATAGCTACTAGCCAGCTATTTATTAATAAATTGTATGTGTTAGTGAGTTTATTTATTGTGAGTTTAATTACATAAAAGTATTTCACAGCTCCCTCCCAATAATAAAAAGCACAATGAAGTATTACGTTTCCCTTTCTGTACGCAGTTAGTTTCGGTTTCCAATCTAGGCTCCGCCCACTAACAGTGACGCGAATAAAACCAGTTGCGGACTTCTTCCCCAGTGTAGATACCCAGCTCACATAAACAAGGTAAGATATGCGCAGTTTATTTTGTGTATTATGTTTATTTTTCATTCCTTCTTCACTCTGTTTTTATTACTTCATTGCATTTTGTCTAAAAAAAGGCAAAATATCACCTCAAAATTCGTATTATCATCGTATTTTGTGAATTATTCACACATTTCCTCAGAACAAATGTGCTGCGGGAAAAGAAAAGTGTTTTGCATAGCAGAGCAACGAAAGGAAAAATGTAAACGTCATCAAAACGGCTCATGAATATTAATTAGTAGACGTACTATAACAATAATGAAGTTCAATTTTTCTTCAGTCATCAGTTAATCTTGCTCTTGTTTTAAGTGCTTTATGTTATGTTCTGATAGTTTATAATGCTGTTTGCAATAGAAACCATTAGAATTTGTATTTTATATTATTACATTTCAGGAAAAAAACAACAGATTTTCTTTGTTAAATGCATTTATTTTTATGTCTCCAGAAACAGAAAGGTCAGGATCATGGTGACCACACTAGATGACTTGTCTGATCTAAGAAACACCAGGTTCGGTCAGCCGTCTCCCAGGCATGGTCTCAGTCTGCTGTGGTGGTTTGCAGATGATTGTGTCGACAGGATCAGCAATAAAGGTAGAATGATGGCACGATACGACCCTGAAGAAGGATATTTTGGCTTCCATGAGTTTCATAATGCTGAAGGTCTTCTTCCAGACACTGATCTAACATACTATGAGGTGGGCAACCTGAGCAACCATCACCACCATCTGGGCTCACTGCCTCATTTTGTGTCTAAAAATTACAATCCTAATGTACATAACCCTGAAAGCAATACAGATCGCATCATTGTTTCCATCGATTCAGCCCAGAATGGTGATATATGGTTTGATGAGGTTTATGTGACCAAGCATTCAGATGAAGACGGTTTCAATAAGATGTGCACCTATCACATCAGTCAAGATCTCATAGAAATTATTAAAGACTTGGAATGGAGAGATTTCATCAGGAAAGTCAAACCACGTCGTCGTCGCCGAAAATAGCAAATCTCTAACTGAGCATTTTAACTTTGATCATGATTGAATATATTCTGTTGGTTCGGGAACAACAATCTTCTCAATTAAATGAAGTGGTTAAACTTTCTCAAAACTTTTACCTACACTTTTTTATATTATTTCACTTTGTTCTTTCTTTCTGTTTTGACAGTCATTCCACAATTTCTTTTTCATTTTTTTGTGTTATGGCACAGAATTGCTCTTGCTGTCCTCATGGTATAAACTGATGATGAAATAAAAGCTGGTTTTAAAAACATGTTTGTCGTTTTACTCACTGTTGACATATTTTTGATCAATTCTGTACATTAGTGTCTATGCAGTTTGTCACATTTTATTACCAGAAATTGTTCACCTCATGAAATGCAATAAGATTAAATGTTTTTAATCATTCATTCATTCATTCATTCATGTATTTATATATAGCAGCTGACCATACTGTTCAAAAAAGGAAATAAGTAAATAATTACAATGAATAAATAGTAAAAAATCTTTAAAGCCAAAGTAAGAAGACAGACAGACAGACAAAACTGTTTAAATAATACAACCTCTTAGACAATCAGTTATTATAATGTAGTGACCATACATTTACATTTTATTACATTCATGCTCCAAAATATAAATTTTTCTAATCATTACTTCATATTTATTAGCTTGATTTTTCTTAATGTAGAGATTTGAGCACAAATATAGTATTTCTCTTATTAATTGGTTTCTGAGAGCAATAAAATAGCATCTAATCATTGAAATCTTTATCATATCAATTGCTATGTCATTATAGTCACGAACAACTTGGAAAAGGTCAAAATACGCAAAGATGCATATTAGTATAAAGACATGTTCCATTAATGGTCTTTGGTGATGTGTTTTCATCCATAAAAGAAAAAAACTCCACATCATAAACTTCGAAAAATCAATGAGAAAATATTTAGTATGTATGATGTATCTACGTGACTCGTTGAATATGTTTCTGATCATTTTAAGAAGGTGTGTCTTACAACACAAACTTTAAGTTTCTATAGCAAGCCTTTACAGAACAAATGTGTCACAGCTTTTCTCCGCTTTTCAGGAAAAGAGAAAAACAGTTGACTCACGATTCCTAGAACTGTATCGCCTAAAACAAACTGGTTATATCAGTTTTTACAACAATGTGCACATTAAGATACAAAAAAAATAATAATAAGGACAGTAGGATATAATAAATGATTATGACCCTTAAACTATGTTTCTCCCTTCTACATGCATTTCAGGATTTCAGTTTAGCTTTTCTAAAACAGTGGTTCTCAAACAGGGAGTCCAGAGATTGTGCCGCGGGTGTGGGGGTCCCAGTTTTAGAACATTTTAGAAAATACATTAATTTATCATGATTTCTTTGTAATTAAACCTCAATTAAGCCACTAACCAACAGCACTACATTGTATATGTTTTGTTTAATTCAAATTTTAAGTTTTACAGTGTTTTATTCTTTGTGTGGGCCACGAAGGGAACAAATGGGGGCCACCATACACAAGGGGGGCCAGTTTGAGAACTGGAAATACATAGCACACTGGCTAACAAGTCAACAGACAAAATATTTTTGTCATTTGTGCAATTGTCTTCTTTACTACATTGTTGGCAACCTGAATGTTCATAATGAAGACAAACTAGCAGATTAGTCATTTTTTCCCTGTGACTGAGCAAAGAGCAACATAACTTTCTGTTTCCAAGTCAAAGCACTGTCGTCCACAAAACACAAATGTCCCTGGGGTGATCTGACCATCGCTTAAAAAAGGTATAATGTTTGATATAGTACAATGCCCCTCCCGCGCTCTTGTTAATATTTATTGGCAGCATTTCAGTTACATTGTTTTAAAATGCAGTTTCTATTGCTTTTATTGTGAACAATCAATGCATGTGTGGGATGTTTGCTTGTAAAGGCCACTAGTATGACAACATACCTGATGGCTTTACATTAGGAGATCAAACATGTTATTCTCGTTTTACATTAGACACCCCTTTACTATTGATCAGCTATAGTTTTAGTTTGGATGGCATTCGTGGCACCTGGTTTGGATGATCTAGCATTAAAGGGGAAATTTTACAAGGCTTTTTAAAAATATCAGATCATTTATTATATTGTGTCCTTTAAAATGCAAATTATCTGATCTCTGCACTGAATGGCAGTGCCGTGGCTGGAAAATGCAGATTAAGGGGCGGTATTATCCCCTTCTGACATCACAAGGGGAGCCAAATTTCAGTGACCTAATTTTTCACATGCTTGCAGAGAATGTTTTACCAAAATTAAGTTACTGGGTTGATCTTTTTAACATTTTCTAGGTTGATAGAAGCACTGGGAACCCAATTAGCTCTAAAACAAAAAGTCAGATTTTCATGATATGTCCCATTTAATATTTCCTCAAGGTCGACCTCGAGGTTGCATTAACCGAAAATGTTTGTCTTTGACAGAATATTTTTAGCAGTAATGGAAAAATTTGTAAGGCCATCCATCATTTTGACAGATTACATTTACAACTTGTAAATATAATTCCCAGCCTTTACAGTTACTGGCAAGTGAATATTGACCTAATACAGCACTGTGCAGAGATCTATTTGAAGTTCTGTGAGAGATAAGCTACTGTAGATTTGTTTTGTTTGTCGCTAGAATAATGTTTTCAGTTACCTAAAAATATTTCCCAGATCCCTCCCAATAATTAAAAGCACAATGAAGTATTCATTTTCCCTTTCTGTACGTAGTTTGTTTCTTTTCCAATCATTGCTCCGCCCACTAACAGTGATGCAAATAAAAGTTGCTGACGACTTCTCCAAACAGTCAGATATCCAGCTCACATAGACAAGGTAAAGTATACAAATTTATTTAGTTTATTGCGCTGTTTTTAATTCTTTCATTGCATTTTGTCTAAAACAATGATAAGTTTCACCTCAGACTCTGTATTCGCATCGCATTTTGACAATCATACATTTGCTCAGATTAAATTGCATCAAACTGTAGCTCGTGGGAAGGTTTCTGGCAGATGGGAACCAATAAAACCCCAAACACATAAAGGAATATAATAATGGTTTTATTAATAGTTCATGGAAACCATTAGAATTTGCATTGTTTTTCAGATTCAAAGACATTTATTTGGATTTTCTTCAAGTATAAATTGTTCAACTTAATGTTTTCTTATGTCTTTAAAACAGAATAGCCAGGAACATGGTGAGAACGTTGAATGAATTACTACATCTGAGAGAAACCAGCTTTGGTCAGCCGTATCCCAGGCATGGTCTCAGTCTGCTGTGGTGGTTTGCAAATGTTTGTGTCGACAGGATCAGTCAAAATGGAAGAATGATGGCACAATACGACCCTGAAGATGGATATTTTGGCTTCCATGAGTTTCATAATGATAAAGGTCTTCTTCCAGACACTGATCTAACATACTATGAGGTGGGCAACCTGAGCAACCATCACCACCATCTGGGCTCACTGCCTCATGACGTCTGTAGGAATTACGATCCTGATGTACCTGAAAGCAATACAGATCGCATCGTTGTTTCCGTCGATTCATCTGGTGAAGTCTGGTTTGATGAGGTTTATGTGACACAACATTCAGATGAAGATGAGTTCAATGAGATGTGCACCTATCGCATCAGTCAAGGTCTTATACAGATCATTAGAAACATGGAAAGGGCAGAATTCATCAATGAAATGATATAGCAATGTCACCGAAGGTAGCAATGTCATGACGCCGACTGTTGATGAAATAAAATCTGGTGTGAAAATGAAATGGTCTGTTCTTTTACCTGACTGTCGTTCTTACAAACATACAGTAAATAGTAGTCATCAGTAACTGGAAATATAATTTAGATTCCTTTGTCAAATAAGACAGTCCTTAATTTTTCTTAACTCTGAATCTCATATAATATTATTGTAAAAACCTGTTCTTGTCCTATTCATTCTCTGCTTTTAAAACCATAAAACAGCCAGATCCACAACATAAAGTGCTAACTCCATAAATAAATACATTTATAAAGATATGTTTCAATACCCATCTGATTTACTATGCACCCTGTATAGCTTGAATTTCTGTTCTTTTGTCTTTGAATAAAGGTGCGTCCTAGTCTCAGGTGCGTGTGCAAATATTATACACTACAGGTGCATATTGTTTGTACATCTGTCTATAGACAGATATTCACACATCTTTTCAGTCATCAATGATTCTTCATCTAACCTCCTTGTATTATGAATAAATGCACATGAATAGATTTTTTTGAAAGACAAAATAAAATAAATCACAATTGTCAATTATTCCCCCTGATTTTGGGGCAGTTTCATGGACAGGGTTTAGATTAATCCAGGACTATGCCTTAGTTATATTAGGAGACTAGGACTTACAAAAATCAATACTGGTGTGCATCTTCAGACGAAACAATGCCATTGATATATGTTAACAAGATGTTTTAAAATTAAGGCAGCTAAAACATGCATTTTAGTCTGGGACTAGGATAAACCCTGTCTAGGAAACCGCCCCATTTGATTATTGAAATTGACATTTTTTCAAATCATCATCATTGTCTTGAGGCTAAGTTGTAACAATGTGTTACATTTAACATCACAAAATGTTTTCAGTCATAGCTATCAGTTACTAGAAGCTGCTGACATATTTCAAAATGGTGTTGTTAAAAGACAGTGATTAAAATAATATAAGGTTGGATTTGGCTTAAACACCCAATTCATTAAAAAAAGTTACCTGGTTGCTTTTTGAGTTAATTCAACTTAAAAAAAATTGTTGACATCATTTTAATACAACGTTTTTAAGTCAACTAATTTTTTTTAGTTGAATTAATTCACACATTTAAGGCAACCAGGTAACCTATTTTTAAGTTGAACCAAAAATCGTTTTTTACAGTGTAGTACATTGAAATAATTTTTGTTTATTTGCCAAATCATTCAGAAAATAAAGTAAAAGTTTTTTTCCTGTATATTTCACCATACACTTGGTGTACCAGTATGCTTAAAATATGATGGGTGTGTGACAACAGATTAAACATCCTGTTCACATTTACATTTATTTATTTAGCAAATGCCTTTAACCGGCACTTGACAAATGAGGAAAAAGGTCATAAATCGTTTCTCCTTTTTAGTAAAAGGAAAACTAAAATATCATAGGGTTACATGTCAGTCTCTGAACACTAATACATTGTTTGCATGAGGTACATTATCTTTTATAATGTACGTTGTTCTTACCTATATTTACACTGATTTATTATTAGTTTTACACATGCTGAAATCAACGACATTATTTATAAAATTAGTTGTGCATTATTATTGTACAGTATTTATAGTTATACAATGGTGCTGTTGAATGCTTTATACTAATTGGTTGAGCAATGTTCCATGTGTGTTGATTATTTTTCTGTAAAACGCACAGCTAACCTGTGAAATGTCTTAGAACCAAAGCAATTAATGTTGTAACCATGGTATAAGCGGAATTGAATCCGGTCCTTTGAATTATTGGAAAATAATGCACACACAAGGTGGTAATTTTTTTCTTTTTAAAATAAATAAAGTTACCTATTTAAAACCATAACGTTTTATTTGTTTCTGTTTGCAGTTGTTAATTTCAAAAACAATAACACATCTTAAGCTTTTGGAATAAGAAGTAGGCTTTGTTTTGTTAAGTTTCTTTTTCGTGAGCCTATAATGTTTTTAGTTACCTAAAAATACTTTTCAGATCCCCCCAACAATAAAAAGCACAATGAAGTATTGCGTTTCTCTTTCTGTACGCAGTTAGTTTCGATTTCTAATCTTGGCTCCGCCCACTAACAGTGACGCGAATAAAACCAGTTGCTGACTTCTTCACCGACTTCTTCCCCAGTGTAGATACCAGCCCACATAAACAAGGTAAAGTATACGAGTTTGTTTTGTTTATTGCTCTGTTTTTAATTCTTAATGCCTTCTGTCTAAAACAATGGTAAATTTCACCTCAGACGTCGTATTTTGTCAATACATGTTTAGATTAAATATGCTTTATCAGGGCCGTGCAGAGACCTTTGGAGGGGCAGGTTCTATAAAAAGGGCACTTTGCTCGCTGACACGCAATCACACAATTGAAACAAATAATAAAGCAATATAGAATAGAAAAGACTTTTTTTAAGTCTAATGTTTTTCTTTATTTTTCTTACAAATAGAGTGAGACAGAAAAATCTATATAGACAGAGTTTTATATCTATATATTTATGCATTTGGCAGACGCTTTTATCCGAAGTTACAGTGCATTATAATGTATACATTTTGTGTGTGTGTGGGGGGGGTGTGCGTGCGTGCGTGCGTGCGTGCGTGCGTGCGTGCGTGTGTGTGTGTGTGTGTGTGTGTGTGTGAATGTGTGTGTACAAAGAGAGTACATATTTCAGCTTATGAATGGTGTTTTGTGTTGTGTTTTGCATACTTTGATGTCTTGATGACCATGCAATAATAATGACATTCATCTACCCAGCTAACAGAAAAAAGTTCTAAGAACGTTCCCTGAAAGTTCCCAACGTTCCCAAAAACTTTCTGCCAACCTAAAAAGTGTCCAGTTTTCTTGACGTTCTAAGAACGAATGTTAGAGGAATGTTAGATTTTACCATTTTTAAACGTTATGACAATGTCATGTTTTAATGTTCACACAATGTTTAAAACAACAACTTGACTTGTTTGATTGTTATGTAAAGATAGAGAAACATTTCATTTTATTATTTTATAAAACATTATTTCTGAATGTTCAGTAAATATATTGCTGTAGAAAACACAATTCACTTATTAGGTTTAGGTGTTGATGTTTTGTTTCATTTTAAGTCACCATTATTGTGATTAGTGTTTGTTTTAGTTGGACTCTTCACCCTTGACTTTTTGCTTGCTAGATTTTCCCTGGTTGTGATAACGTTGTGTTAATACACAACATTTGTTATGAACATGTAAAGTTAATAGTGTAATTCTGTGGTGGTTGGTACATAATGGTAAAGATCATCATCTAATTAATTTGCTAATCAAAAGCTTATTTTCTGCAATAATTTATATGAGAACCAGCACTTTCACAATAGTTTGTCATATAGGAGTCTTAGAAACTTTGGACAAAAAATATCCGCTGTATAACTGGGACGCACAAACATCAAAAATCAGAGTAGGAATCTCAACCATATGGTGACAATTACATGAAAAACTTCATGCTGCAATGCATGCTGGGTATCAACAAATTACAAATCTCATTCAGGACTCCCAGCATGCACTGCAGCATGGATAAATAATGATTTTTTTTTACAATTTTATTTGTAAAATAAAAGAAATGAAGGAAAGGTTTACTGCCGTCAAACTAGCTAGCAGTAAAATCACTTTG
Organism: Paramisgurnus dabryanus; assembly: GCF_030506205.2. Taxonomy (NCBI): domain Eukaryota; kingdom Metazoa; phylum Chordata; class Actinopteri; order Cypriniformes; family Cobitidae; genus Paramisgurnus; species Paramisgurnus dabryanus. Next base: position 23,659,243 of record NC_133340.1, on the reverse strand, counting down.
TTATGATTCGTCTTGTTTTCATTTATTACGTTTTTTATTTTTGTCAACCAGTAACCAATGTTTTTTTTGTTTGTTTTTTTAACTGTAGTAAAAATGGTTAATTTTAGGGGTAGTAGCTAGTGGAAAGATATCTGGCAGATGGGAACCAATAAAACACCATTAAATCCTACTTGAATAGAACCCCAAACACACAACATTATATTGTAATATATTGTTATGGTTTTAATGCTAATTCAATGGAAACCATTGCAGTTTTATTGTTTTTCAGATTAAAAGACATTTATTTGGATTTTCTTGAAGTATAAATTGTTCAACTTAATGTTTTTTTATGTCTTAAAACAGAATAGCCAGGAACATGATGAGAACACTGAATGAATTACTACATCTGAGAGAAACCAGTTTTGGTCAGCCGTATCCCAGGCATGGTCTCAGTCTGCTGTGGTGGTTTGCAGATGTTTGTGTCGACAGAATCAGTCAAAGAGGAAGAATGATGGCACGATACGACCCTGAAGATGGATATTTTGGCTTCCATGAGTTTCATAACGCTGAAGGTCTTCTTCCAGACACTGAACTTGTATACTATGAGGTGGGCAACCTGAGCAACCATCACCACCATCTGGGCTCACTGCCTCATGACGTCTGTAGGAATTACGATCCTAATGTACCTAAAAGCAATACAGATCGCATCGTTGTTTCCGTCGATTCATCCGGTGATGTCTGGTTTGATAAGGTTTATGTGACGCAGCATTCAGATGAAGATGGGTTCAATGAGCTCTTCACCTATCGCATCAGTCAAGGTCTTATACAGATCATTAAAAACTTGGAAAGGTCAGAATTCATCAGTGAAACTAAGATCAGGCAACGACGGCGTCGCCGAAGATAGGAATGTCTCTATAAACCGTACATTTTAACTTTGATCATGATTCTGTTTGTTGTTTCTGAATGACAATCTTGTTCAAACCAATCCCAACATTACCCATACCTGTCAACATTGGGATTTGAAATAAAGGAAATTTCCTGAACTCTAACACCACAATAATCAATGATACACTTGAAAAGGTATACACTTCAAAAAATTCTTACATGTTTGTTGCAAGTTTATTGTAAATTACAAAATAACTCCTTTCTTTCTTCTTCTCCATCTTTTTTTGCCTATCTTAGATTCTGATTATTTTGTGATGGCACAAATTTGCTCTTGATTGTCATCATGATGCAGACTGTTGATAAAATCTGATTTGGAAATGAAATGGCCTGTTATTTTATCTGTCTGTTATTTACATATAAGTTGTTTTCGTTAAAAAGAAAGTATGTACATTTAAGTGTTTATTGCCAGAACTTGTTCAGTTGTGCAGTAAGATTAACTCTTTGCATTAAAAATAAACTTTAACAAGACATACAACCAATAATACAATCAGTCGTGAAAACATATGTGTTGAATGTTATATTTCTGTTTTTTTGTATTTTGTTGTTTCATTACAATTAACATTCCCATTACAGTTAGCATTCACACAAAAGGTTCACTCTTAAAAATGCACACACTTAAATCAACTTAGATTTACAAGTCATGTCAACAGAGATGAGTTGTCTCAACGTATAAAATATATTTGAGAAAAGTCAACTTAATTTTATAAGTTATAACAACTCACTTGTAGTTATAACAACTCATCTCTAGTCAAGATAAATAATAGTAAGTTGAAATGACTTGTAAATCAGAGTTGATTTCACAAAAAATTTTGAGGCAGCAAAGTATTTTTTTTTACAGTGCAGCAATGCAATAAAGAACCTTTTTTGGTTCCACAAAGAACCATTTCTTTTATCCATTTTTTTACACCTTAAAGTGAAACAGAAAGGTTCTTCAGAAGAACCTTTTAGACAGAAAAGATTTTTCTATGGCAGAGGTGCCCAAACTAGGGCCCGCAGGCCAATGTTGTTGGCCCACAATGACCTTTAATTTGGCCCGTCATGCCATGTGAGATAAGGAAAAAGGATAAACGTCATTGATGCATGATGTTCATATTTCTAATTAAACATTTTCTAAAAAGTAACATTATTTTGTTTTATTTGCAAATTAAATGCAAGTAATTAAAGTCAATATATATTTTTTAATGTACATGCATACTTTAAGGTGTATAGTATGCATCATGAAACTCAATGAACTCAGATACTATAAGCTAATAATGGAGAGGCCGAAGCAGTGGCACACATATAAAAGGAAATTAAAAAATGATTGGCAAAATTAATATTTTTTTCAACAGTTACCTTTGAAAATAAAATGCATAAACAGAGTAATGTTTGCTTATTTATTTTTTAATATTTAAAAAATTATAAATTGGGAAAATCCGGGCAACTTTATTTTAATATAGCCAAGAAACATTTACTTTCGGCCCACGGCCCTCAGTCAGGTTTTGTTTTTTGGCCCATATTTGGTAGGAAAAATCCTGGCCAGGACGTGTCCGGGAAAAATGGCACGATTGGTCACCCTAATATATATATTAGGTCTGAAGCTCTTTATTTTTTCTTGGAATCTTCCGTCAAGGGTTTTCGCTAATACTTCCCCAACTATGCCATTTGCAACAATCGCTAGCCGTGTTTCGTTTGCCTCCCTCTGTGTTGTTTGCCGTAAAGTGATCCTGCTTCTCGCGAAATCTGATACTTTGCAAGACTGAAGGACACCGGGTCGGATACAGCCAACTTGCAAGTGGGGTATTCTTCCTACAGGCGGGCGAGAGAGTCTTCATTCGATCTAAGCGCATTGTCTAAAGCGTACAGAGCAAAGTCTAAATGGTCATGTCCGAATCCACTTTTGCTATAATTTAACGACGGGAAAAATGGTTGAAAAGGGTTGCTCCTATTCTTTTAATGAGTAAATGGGCGTAACGTGCAATAAACCAATGAGAGTCTCAGCTCTCATCCCCTTTAAAAGCCAGTTGCTCTGGCCCTATGTCTAATAAAAAAGATCCCCAGTTTAAGAATAATGTTAAATAATTGTGTTGTTTTCACTTGACATTGTTATTTTTTGGATTAAAACTTTTAAAACCCGTTTTCTTTTAGTCTTGTAAGTAAAAATAGCAGGCTTTTAATTGCTGTAAATGTATGGCTATTTAATATCATCAAAAAAAATTACAAGTATGTAAGAAAAGTTTTGTACTCTAAAAATACTTTATTTGTAGCAAACAGGAGATAAAGAATTTACAAACGTGCGGAGAGATGTTTCAGCACCCGGACAGCGCCATACATTTTTTTAAAGCATTACTTAAAATGTTTTTCTTCTCACCATATCCACAGGTACAGAGTCATCATATACAATAAATCCGCGAGGTAGCATTAAAAAAAAATTAAAAACAGATGCATTTGTTTAAAGCAAAGCATTTAATTATTTTCCAGGCTGCAGGTGAGGCAGCTCAGTTCTGTTTTCAGTCTTTTATTTTGGATTCTGGTCATGTCATGCTTCACTTCCCACTTCCTGTTTGTTCAGTATAAAACCGGTAAAATCTGATCATTCCCTGCAAAGTATTGTTAGCATGTCTACATACCAAGCGTTTACCCTGTTTCCTGTTCTGTGTCTGTCTGTTTTTGACCCGTGCCTGTTATTTTGGATTTTGATTGTTTGCTGCCTGCCTTGACCTCTTGCCTGTTTATTTGACTACTCTTTTGGATTGCCCTATTGGGATGTGTTTGCCTGCCCATTGTGGATTTTACAAATAAAACCTCTTTGCACATGGATTCATCTCTCTCTTGCTTTGTGAAAGCAGCCCACGTTACAATCTAACAATTAGTTACCCCTTAAAGTGACTTGTATTATATTTACTACTACTTTACCTATTTTCCTGTTTTGACAGTCATTCCACAAATTTATTTTTCCTTTTTCATAATTTTTGCCTCTGATGGCACAGAATTGCTCCAAACTGTTGCAAACTGAAGATGAAATAAAAGCTGTTTTTAAAAACATGTTTGTCTTTCTAGTCCATACTTTTGTTATATTTTGAATATTAGCATAAATGCAGTTTGCCACATTTTATTACCAGAATTTATTTTCCTCGTATGCACAAAGATGAAATGTTTGCATTCATATATAAACACAATGGCAGTTGACCATAGTACTGTACAAAAAACAACAACGTAAAAAGCCAAAGTAAGACGATACAACAAAGAGCTGTTTAAACAATAAAAACAACCATTTAGGCATTCAGTCATTATAATGTAGTGACATTCATGCTCCAAAATATTTATTTGGCTAGACATTACTTAGAATTTCCTCGCCAGATTTGTCTTATCTAAGAGATTAAAACAGTAATATGTTGTTTTCTATGGTTACTGACAGCAGAATTAAATAGTATCCAATTTTTAAAATCTGTATAATATCATATAAATTGCTATGTCATTATACTCACAAATAACTTGAAAGATCATTAAGATGCAAAGATACATATTAGCATGAAAACATGTTCATGTTCCATTAATTGTCTTCTGTGATATGTTTATTATCCATAAAACAGTAAAATACACATGATAAATTGAGAAAAAATTATTTTGGCATGCATGTAATATCCATGTGACTCACTGAATATGTTTCTGATCAGCCTAAGTTTCTATTCTTCAGCTTTTTAAAGGGGGTGTGTCTTACAACACATACTCTGTTTATGAGCTTCAAGAAAGGGAGTACAGAACAAAAGTGTCTTAAAGTCTGTGTATAAAATTTGTTGTAACTATCGAATTTACTATCAAAATAGTTGCACATCCTCTGTGCTTATGTCATTTTTGCACTCTAATTCAAGACACCAGTAAACAAATACATGGAAATACATATATACTGTAAAACAAATAGCACACAAGCTATCAAGGCAACAGACAGGATATTTTTGTCATTTGTGCAAATATCTTCCTTACTACGATGTTGGCAACCTGAATGTTCACACAGCAACATCCAACATAAATTTTCAAATCCAATTCATAAACATTTTTGCAACATAAATTATGTCACCATTGTTGCGATTAATGGGGTGATTCATGATATCTGCACGTGAGGCAAAAAGTATAGAGAAAAATATATTTTGATCAACATCTAACTTTCTATGAGTACTGAATTTTTTGTCTGAGTAAACACTTTACTTTAATCTACAATCTCTGTTACAAAAAGTTGATAAACTTTGTTTTAAAGGGATAGTTCGGCCAAAAACGATATTAAACCCATGATTTACTCACCCCCAAGCTGTCCGAGTTGCATATGTCCATCGTTTTTCAGACAAACACATTTTCGGATATTTTAGAAAATATTTTATATCTTTCAGTTGATTAAATGTAATGTTACGGGGTCCAGCAATAGTCCACGACCTTCAAGTCCAAAAAAGTGCGTCCATCCTTCACAAATTAAATCCAAACGGCTCCAGGATGATAAACAAAGGTCTTCTGAGGGTAATCCGTGCGGTGTTGTTGTAGAAATATCCATATTTAAAATGTTATTAACGTTATAAACTACCTTCCGGTAGCACCGCCATCTTAGACTCAGGAGAGAGTATTAGCGTAGTGTACGCACTTTTCTTAGTGACGTATGACAAATTCGGAGGGCGGGGGCACAGAGCAGCAGCAGAGAAACTCTGTACGCTGCGTAAGCTCTCATCCTGAATGCGCATCACTCTAAGATGGCGGCGCTACCGGAAGGTAGTTTATAACGTTAATAACATTTTAAATATGGATATTTCTACAACAACACTGCACGGATTACCCTCAGAAGACCTTTGTTTATCATCCTGGAGCCGTTTGGATTTAATTTGTGAAGGATGGACGCACTTTTTTTGGACTTGAGGGTCGTGGACTATTGCTGGACCCCGTAACATTACATTTAATCAACTGAAAGATCTAAAACATTTTCTAAAATATCCGAAAATGTGTTTGTCTGAAAAACGATGGACATATGCAACTCGGACAGCTTGGGGCTGAGTAAATCATGGGTTTAATATCGTTTTTGGCCGAACCATCCCTTTAACAACCTTTGCAACAAATAATGTGTTCATTAAACACTGTTGCAAAGACCTCAAAAGGAAAAGAAGAGTCAAACTGCACAACTAAAGGAACCACTGATCACCATAATGGTGACCAAACAATTTCAAAGTAGACAAAAGTCAGTCTGGTTTGTAATAAGAGAGATGTCTTTTCAGTTGATTTATCTAAGCCAGTGGCTGGAAGTTGCAGTTGTAGTTTTGCTCATTATACCCAGGTGTCTTCAATAATCAAATAATCACTCAAATGATTTCTTAAGTATCTTATTAACTCTAACACTGCTTCAGTGTTACTTTTAATACCCTGCTGGTGGTACCCATATAAACACAGAGCCGGTGTTCATTTAACACCGGGGATTTTGCTGTGCATGATGCAGACAAACTAACAGATTAAAAGTTTGTTCCCTGTTGCTGAGCAAAGAGCAAAATAAGTTTCTGTTTCCAAGTCAGCACCGCCCACAAAACACAAATGTCCGATCACAATCGTTTGATAATGGTACATAGCTGTTTGAGATTGAAAATACAAGGTCCCTCCCGTGCACTTGTAAATATTCATTGGCAGCATTTCAGGTACAGTGTTTTAAAGTGCATTTTCTGTTGATTTTATTGCCCTTTTGCTGTACAATTGATTCATGAGGGGTGTTTGTATAGGCATGACAACATATCCGATGGCTTTGTAAATGTTAGGAGATGTTATTCTCGTTTTCCATTAAACACCTCTTTACTTTTGATAATCAGCTATTGTGGAACTGAATGATCTGGCTGTCTCGCACAGAATAACCAAATTATCCTTTAGTTTACAATGTATTTATTTCTTGGTCTTTGTTTAGGTCCAGACTAAATGTCTACTATAACAACAACATTAAGAGCATTGTAATATTTAGTTAATAGGAAATAGGCTTAATGTAGTACAATACAATTATTAATACTTCTATCTCGAGGTCGACCTAGAACTTGTAAATGTAATTCCCAGCCTGTCCAGTTGGTGGCAAATGCGTATTTGACCTAAAGCAGCACCTCGCAGGCAGACTGATCTGAAAAGCATGGTCTCTTGCGATACTTTTATGTCTTAGTTACAGTTTAATAGACTCTTTTACAACGCACGTGATCAAATAGCCTGCACGCGCATCTTGGCAACAGAAGTGGTGTTATTCCCCATCGGTTCTAACGTGTTAGCAACTCAAAAAGTTTATCAAAACGGTTTCCCCGCATCAAAATGCGTTTGGTTGCACTAATATAATACACTAATATATGTATATACAGGGGTTAAATTGGGATTTGTTTAGTTGGGGGGGCTCTGCGGGGAGGGGTACTTTGAGGAAAAAAAATTTTAATACGGATGACAGCAAAGCCACTGATGTGTTTTAAAGGGCCCTTGGCATGAAGATGTTAGCATTGCTACTTTGTAGGTGTGAGCAAAAATGTGTCGTTTTGGGTGTGTCCCTTAAAATGCAAATGAGCGGATGAGTGCAAACACTGATCACAATGATGGTGGTTTGTTGTAATTGAAACTCAATTGTGCTGTCAAGTCCTTCTTTTCTGTCTCTTTCTCTCTGCACTAAATGGCAGTGCTGTGATTGGATAGTGCACATTAAGGGGGCGGTATTATTATAATAAGAGCTCCTTATGACATCATAAAGAGGGCCAAATTTCAATGACCTATTTTTTGCTCACACTTACAAAGTAGCAATGCTAACCTCTGTTTGCCATGGGCCCTTACATTCTGGACCTCTAATAGGATTTGTTAAGTTTCAACTTCAAATCTGTGCCAGAGGTTGACCCCAAATATTTTAAAAAGAACGTCTGAATTTTATTTATGATGCAAATCTTTGAGTTTGACACCCTATATCCATTTGTTGCACATGTCATTATGCACAATTGATCAAACTTTAAAGGAAGTAAAAAGAATCAACCTCCTTGAATAATTCTAGGCATAAGATAGGCTAAAAAGACTCAATTAAAAAGAAAAGGTACAACACACCCCAGATAGCATGCCCTACCGGGCCTCATCTGGGCCAACTTTGTCACAAACGGCTCAGTTCCGGTGGCGTCAAAGGCCATATGGGCCATATCTGGCCCACACACATCAAGCCGTTTTTAGTGTGAGTTGTGGCTTGTTGTGTGTGGGCCAGATACGGCCCATGTGCGACAAGCCGGTTTTAATTTGAGTTGCGGCTTGTTATGTCTGGGCCAGATACGGCCTGTGTGCAAAAAGCCGGTTTTAATTTGAGTTGCGGCTTGTTATGTGTGGGCCAGATACGGCCCGTGTGCGACAAGCCAAGTGTAGTTTGAGTTGTGGCTTGTTGTGTGTGGGCCAGATAAGGCTGAGTGCGACAACCCGGTTCTAGCGTGAGTTGTGGCTTGTTGTGTTTGGGCCAGTCTTGGCCCTTGTGCGACAAATCGGTTTAGGATGAGTGATGGCTTTTTGTTGTGTGTGGGTCAGATATTACTGGTTTATGGTTATGTTGACATCAGACTGTTTTTATGTGAGTTTCGGCTTATTTCTGGGCAAGATATAATAATAATAATAATAATTCCTTACATTTATATAGCGGTTTTCTCAGTACTCAAAGCATTTTACATATGAACGGGGGAATCTTCTCAACCACCACCAATGTGCAGCATCCACCTGGATGATGCGACGGCAGCCATATTGCGCCAGAACACCCACCACACACCAGCTTATTAGTGGAGAGGAGACAGAGTGATTTAGCCAATTAGTATGAGGGATGATTAGTAGGCCAATGGGCAAGTTTGGCCAGGATGCCGGGGCACACCCCTACTCTTTTTCGAAGGACATCCTGGGATTTTTAATGACCACAGAGAGTCAGGACCTCGGTTTAACGTCTCATCCGAAGGACGGTGCTTTTTTGACAGTATAGTGTCCCCATCACTGTACTGGGGTGTTAGGACCCACACAGACCACAGGGTGAGCACCCCCTGCTGGTCTCACTAACACCTCTACCAGCAGCAACCTGGTTTTTCCCAAGTGGTCTCCCATCCAAGTACTGACCAGGCTCAGCCCTGCTTAGCTTCAGTGGGCAAGCTTTCTTGGGCTACAGGGTGATATGTCTAGTATGCTGAATGGTTAGGCTTATTGGTTTTAAAATGTAAAGGAAGGCAGCTGAATTTTTTTCCATTGTAATTTTTCTTCTAGATCTGACAGGGCTAGGCTTCTTCATATTTGGCTCGAGTAATCCAACCATATTTATCATAATCAGACAGCTTTGTCTATCAGATCTTCTTGGACTCTGGCACAGAACTCAAAGAAATCTAGACGACAGTTTTTTGATAATCCATTAACAGAACAGCTTATTTTAGTCAGCTAAAAATGTTACATTTATGTGCAACATCAGGTGAAAATGTAATGTCAATAACACCTTTAGAAATATATGGTAACTGAGAAAAATGGTGACGAGTTTAATTTTACCCGCTGCATATTTAATGTAAATTAACTGCTTGCCCTGCATTAAAGACTTGTAAATGCACAACGCTGAGTCAAAGAACCCCAAACCCCATTTAAAATCCTTTAATGCACAGCAAGTCATTGATAATCCCACTTATTCCATGGTCATTTGCCAAGTTATAGACAAGTTAAAACTAGTTTTGCTGTTTGTAGCTTAAAATTTGATAGAATGGGTAAAAATGACAGCTATTTTCATCATTTACGGCACATTAGATCTGCCTATTTAAATCAGTAACAGACAGACATAAGTTAGGGTGATTACATTTCAATTATTTTAATTATTGAGAGAAAGAGACAGAGAGAGCGACGCCATAGTGTGTTTTTGTTTATGAGGAAAATTTAAGCTTCCCAAAAACCCAGCATTATGGAAACAGTTTGTTTTTCCAGGGTAGCAGTAGAGTTATGCAAGTGTGTTTGTTTTAAAGGACAGTAAATAGTATTTTCCCCCATCTAGCAGTGAAATTATATTTTGCATTCAAACAAATATTGCTCTCTAGCGCCTCGCATTTTCAAAAGCGTGTTGCAACTATGGTAGCCGTTATGTACTCACGGATCTCCTTGTCCGTTTCAGTTGTGAAAACGCATTGGTAGGCTAGTGCTTTTTGTACCTCTCTGCTATTATAGTTTTTCAATAAGGCGGAATGACATGGAAGCTTTCTAGGACTTACCCGTTCAATGTAAATAAAGAGAAAAAATTCTAAGCTTACAAAGAAAAGTCAGATCATTGGCAGAGGTCATTTGACATCAATGAGGACATATTTATGAATAAAGACATTGATTTTGACTAATAAAATACATAAAAAACGACACATTGTCCATTTAAATAGGGTGGTCCCAGTGATAAAACAACCGGTCATGAGTTAGTGACACCTGCGCACCCAGGCATTTATGATGATGATCGTTTCGGTTTTATATCCTAATATTTTTATAAAGCACAAATGCACTTCATATAAAGTTTTACTTTTTCAAAGGGTGTTGGATGTTAAAGGTTCTCTATGTAACCATGCAACCAAAAAGGTTAATATATAGCATTGTGAAGCACCTTTATTTTAAGAGTGTAAAAATAGTTCAATAAATTGTGGTAAGCGAGTGCTTATAATTATTCGGGTGTCCTTGGAAATTTTCCTCCCTTCCTCCCAGGGTCCCTGGCCCCAAAACTTTGAGAAGCCCTGATGTACACGACACAAAAATGTAGTGAATCATAAGTTATCCAGAGATAGTGGGATAATGTTTTGTGGTTGTTGCTTGCACGTGACTCGCTCTGCCAAAGGCCAGGCCTCCAGGAGCTCCTCTTTTTTTGTAAACAACTGATTTGTCTTTTATAAATCTGATATAAAAGACTCTTCTGAGATTTGAAGAATGCACACTACGCAACAGCTTTGTTTTTTATCAAGATTCAACAATGGCACAAAGATAGAAGTGTGTTTTTGGATGTAAGGAGAAGTTAACCAGCCTTATGGAAACAATGGATATAATTTGTTTATCTGGGGTAGCAGCAGAGTTTTGCGTGAGTGTTTGTATAATGCTGGATTTCGTTGAAAAGTCTCAATTGGGTCATGAGTTGCATCCGGTAAGTAGGACTTCTGTGTTACAAGACCCATCTCTCTGCCTGCCTCTTTCCCCATGTATTCTCTATTTGCCTTCATCTGGAGTACACTTCCCATCATCCTCAATTACGCCAGCTATCATCTTTAGCCTATTTTATCCTATCATCTTTAGTACTCATGTTTCCCTCACTTTTTGTCCGTTCTCATTTAATAAATCTGATGAGTATGATGTTATATTCTCCAGTTTTATTATTTAAAGTACATTTACTCTTACCCATTATTGTGCGCTTTGTGGGGTATACACATTACATGACAATCATTTCATTGATGTTGAATTACAGCGGGGAAAATAAGTATTTGACACATCAGAACTTTTATCAGTAAGGGGATTCCTAAGTGGGCTATTGACACAAAATTTCCACCAGATGCAGCCATCAAATCAAATATTAAATTCATACAAAGAAATCAGAACATTTAAGTATACAAGTTGAGTCATAATAAATAAAGTGAAATGACACAGGTAATAAGTATTGAACATATGAAGAGAACAAGGTGCAAAATGGCATAAAAAGCAAGAAGATCACGTGAAATCTGTCAGTATTGAGAGAGAAACCCTGCCCCATATCAGTACAAATTGATATCAGCTGCTTTAGTCCTAATTGATGGCCTAAAAAGGCTTCTCATTACCCAGGAGGCACACATGAAAGACTTTATAATGGGTAAAAGCAAAGAACTCTCTCAAGATCTTCGTAATCTAAGGGCGCACTCACACTATCCAAACCAAACCGCACTTGGGCGCGTTTGACCCCCAAACCCTGTTTGTTTGACTAGTGTGATCGCTCTTTTCTGCGCCTGGGCTCAGGCACGGAAGGCTGTGGTGTGAGACCGCAATCGCGCCTGAGCGTGATTTAAAAGGTGAAGACATCAGTTGCGCGACTTCTCTCCTTCATCTGCCTCCGTAAAAACCTTTTGATGCGAGCAGCAGGGTTACGTGAATGTCCGAGCTGCACACTTGACAGATCAACTAAGCAATATGATGACATGTGAGAAGGCTGTCTGTAATCGCGCACCAAACGACTCCGAATAAAAAACACAGACTTATCATTACGGTGGGTTCCAGTGTTAAGAGAGAGCTTTACTTCCTGCTTTTTTCAAAACAATCGCATCTTAATGACAAAAGCGCGCCCGGACTCGGATCGGAAAAAAAGTACAGTGTGAGTGCGTGCACCTGGGGGAGTAGGGAGAGGTGACAATCGCGCTGGGGCATGGTTTGGTTTGGATAATGTGAGTGCGCCCTTATTGTTGAATGGGGGAATGGTTAAAGGTGCATTTCCAGAATGCTCAATGTTCCTGTGAGCACTAGGGGCCATTACTCAGAAATGGAAAGAACATCACTTTACTATAAACCGGCCACGATCAGTTGCTCCATGTAAGATGCCTGTCCGAGGAGTCCAAAGAATAATGAGGAGAGTTCTCCAAGAGCCAAGAACCACTCGGGAAGACCTTGCATCAGCAGGTACTGTTGTTTCAAAGAAAACTATAAGCAATGCACTGAACTGCCATGGCATCCATGCACGCTCACCACACGAGACTCCATTGCTGAACAAAAATCATGTTTAGGCTCAGTTAAAGTTTGCAAAAGAGCATTTGAAGAAGCTGTGGATTATTGGGAGACTATAGTATGGTCAGATGAAAGCAAAATTGAACTTTTTGGCAGTCATTCTACACACCATGTTTGGAGAAGAAATGAAACTGCCCACCACCCCAAGAACACCATACCAACAGTAAAGTTTGGGGGTGGAAGCATCATGGTTTGGGGCTGCTTTTCAGCAAGGGGTACTGGCAGACTTTATATTATTGAAGGCAGGATGAATGGAGAAATGTACCAGGACATTTTGGATAAAATCTGCTGCCATCTACCCGAAAGCTGGAAATGAAAAGATGGTGTACATTTCAGCAAGACAATGATCCCAAACACAAGGCCAAGGAAACAATGAAGTGGTCAGTCAATCACCTGACCTAAATCTCATAGAAAATCTATGGAGAGAACTGAAGATCAAAGTTCTTAAAAGAGGCCAGAGGAACCTTCAAGATTTAAAGACCATTTGTGTAGAAGAAAGGGCCAGAATCACTCCTGAGCAATGCAGACGACTGGTCTCTCCATACAAGAGGCGTCTAGAAGCTGTAATTACCAACAATTATGACTCAACTTGTATACTTAAATGTTCTGATTTCTTTGTGTGAATTCAATATTTGGCTTGATGGCTACATCTGGTGAAAATTTTTTTGTCAATAGCCCACTTAGAAATCCCCTTACTGATAAAAATGCTGATGTGTCAAATACTTATTTTTCCTGCTGTAGCTTATGAAAGGGATGACTTCAATGGTGGGAAATGAACATGATGGCAGGTTAATACAATGAAATGAGCATCTGTATCTGTTACAACATTAAGCTTTCCTTACATACGTAAATGTATGTGGTTGTGGATTTTTCTTTCTTGATAAGTTCTTCAAGCTCCACCCAATTGTGCTTCACATGTTGATAAGTTTCTGTTTCCCAGCTATTTCTCTTTAGATGGGGCGTGTTATATAGCACACTGAAACATCAAGTTTTTATCAGAAGAGTTTTCAGGAGAGCAACATTGTGATCCACACTGTAAACATTAATCATTGAGTCGCTATAAGAAACTTGGCTGATTATTCTGCATTCAAGGTACTTTTTAGGGCTTTTATTATAATGTGTTCTCTATCTATCTAGCTTGCTTTATATATATATATATATAAAATGTATACCTTGCGATGCTCACTAAAGTCACTTTGGATAAAAGCGTTTGCCAAATGCATACATTTATGTTTGTGTGTGTGTGTGTGTGTGTGTGTGTGTGTGTGTGTGTGTGTGTGTGTGTGTGTGTGTGTGTGTGTGTGTGTGTGTGTGTGTGTGTGTGTGTGTGTGTGTGTGTGTGTGTGTGTGTGTGTGTGTGTGTGTGTGTGTGTTTATCTATACAGTATATTTAGTTACAAAAGTTATATCAAGAATTTTATGTTTAATTGTTGCTCAATGTGTATACACTGTCCAATTTGGTCGTGCCTGCTCAATTTTTTTTCTGAATCTTCTTTCCACAGTCATCCATCATGGTGAAAGGCACACTGAATGAATTATCCCAGCTGAGAGACTCTGAGTTTGGTCAGCCACAACCCAGACATGGCTTGAACTTGCTGTACTGGTTTGCTCATGACTATATACAAATCAGTAATGGCATTATTTACCAAAATTTCAATGCTGAAGGAGGAGCGTTTGGCTTTCACAAATTTTTTAATAGAATTGAAGATGATGAATACCTTTTGCCCACTCAAAATCAAACCTCCTTTGAGGTGGGCAACCTGCATTATGAAGGGGCTGATAAATTGCCCGACTATGTCAGAAAATATGGCAAAGGCCCTGACAGTAACAAGGATCGGATTATAGTATCACTGGACACCTCGGGCAATATCCAAAGGGTGTATATCACTGAACACAGCGATGCAAAAAGATTTGACAACAGCAAAACTTTCCGTGTCAGCCAGGGACTTCTGGAGATTATTAAAAACCTGAATCAAGAACAGTATCTCAAACTTGTCTTAAAACCACAATACCAGGTCATCAATCAAGCACGTATTGTGAACCAGAATCAGTTTGAGAGACCACCGGAAAACAACTCCTGGTGTACCATTTTGTAAATACAAATTAAGTGTTTCTGTTTAAGAGTTTTCATGATTTTTTTTTCCTATCAAAAGTATCTTTAATAATAAACTAACTCAAGTAGTAGTTCTGTAGTGTAATCATCAATGTAAATCTTTAGTTTTATTATAAAATGTAATCTTTATTTTTTAATATGCTATTGTGGGTTAAAAATAAAATTCTTTGAGAAAGATGAAATCTGATTTTTCATTTGATGTAAGCAAATCATATATTTGTTACTTAAAAGCCCAACCATGTGTGTGACCAGCAAAACAGTTTTTCTGTAAACATGCATTTTATTGATCTATTTATTATATACATTATATACAGTATTGAGATTACAGATGTGACTGTTTTAATTCAATTCAATTTTATTTATATAGCGCTTT
Organism: Paramisgurnus dabryanus; assembly: GCF_030506205.2. Taxonomy (NCBI): domain Eukaryota; kingdom Metazoa; phylum Chordata; class Actinopteri; order Cypriniformes; family Cobitidae; genus Paramisgurnus; species Paramisgurnus dabryanus. Next base: position 23,644,127 of record NC_133340.1, on the reverse strand, counting down.
TCACAATTGGTAGTTGTTTCAAAGCAGCTTTACATTAATAAAAGCAAAGAAAAGCACAGAAAATCGACAGATAGCACAACATAATACACAATAGCAACACAGCTAATTATACGTTTTACACACTCTGAAAGTTTATTCTAATCCTGTGAAATAGAGCACTACGTTAGCATCACAAAGGTAATTTGTTCGATTCCCAGCACACATACTGATAAAGCATACAAAGTGTAATGCACTGCCAGCCAATTTGGATTAAAGTGTCTGCCAAATTCATAAATGTACAACAACGTCCTTGAATATAAACACTACACTGTGAAAAAAGTTGGTTCAACTAAAAATATAAGTTACCTGGTTGCTTTAAAGTTTGAGTTAATTCAACTTAAAAATATTTGTTGACATAATTTTTATCCAACATTTTTTAATCAACTAACAATTTTTTTATTAATTTAGACTTTTAAGGCAACCAGATAACCTACTTTTAAGTATAACCAACAAATAATTTTTTACAGTGTAGTACATTGAAATATTTTTTGTTTATTTACTTAGCTTGCCAAATCATTCAAAAAATAAAGGAAAAGTTGTGCCTGTATATTTCACCATATATATGGTGTACCTACTATACATTATGCTAAAAATATGATGGGTGCGTGAAAACAAATTTAATTTGTCAGCCTGGTTTCATTTTAATTTCCCAGTTAAATCTAAAACAAATACTGAACAGCCTGTTCACATTTACATTAATTTATTTAGCAAATGCTTATAACCGGCACTTGACAAATGAGGAACGAGGTCATCAATCATTGCTCCTTTCAGTAAAAGGAAAACTAAAATATAGGGTTTACGTGTCAGTCTCTTACACGTTGTTTGCATGAGGTACTGCATCTTCCATAATGTACATTGTTCTTACCTATATTTACACTGATTTATTATTAGTTTTACGCAATGCTGAAATCAACTAGATTAATTATAAGATTAGTTATAATAATAATATTTATAGTTATACCGCTGTTGAATGCTTTATTTTGAAGGGTTGAGAAATGTTCCATGGGTGTTGATTATTTTTCTGTAAAATGCACAGCTAACCTGTGAAATGTCTTAAAATCAGCACCAGAGCAATTTTTTGGGTAACCGTGGGGGAATAATTGAATCGATCCTGTGAATTATTGGAAAATAATCAATTATCATCAATTATTTCTTACGCAAACAGCATTGCTTTACAAAAACAGATTAATGTGTGACTTGTGTCATTTAGTGACGGAAAATAAAACACCCGTAATGTTGTACAGAACTTTGTTACATTGAATTTTTCCCTCTAATGATATGTTTGGGAATGAGGCTGGTCAAACTGGTTGTCTTTCCACACTATCTTGTTTTTTTACCTTTCAAGTTCTTGTTAAACAGCTACCATTTCATTTCACTCTTGGATTTCGAGAGATCAGTGTGTTCAGGTACAGTTTAAGATGGTTTAACAAAATGTTCTATTTGTTTTTAGTATTTCTACAAAGAAAGTATTATTATTTATTACATTGTTAACAATTAACCTGTAGCCGATATATATATTTTATCTGAGGATATGAGCTTGTTTAAACTGAGCTCTTAAACTTGCTCTGTTATGGTATTCAATTTGAGAACATTGCATATATTTTTTCACAAATATTTAAATGCATCCTTTACATTTCATCAACACAGGATCATTGTAAACATGATAAGAACACTGAATGAATTGTCTCAGCTGAAAGATAACAGGTTTGGTCAACCGGATCCCAGGCATGGTCTCAGACTGCTGTGGTGGTTTGCCAAAAACTGTGTTTCCATTGACAACTATGGCAGAATTACTGCACTGTGCAACCCAGCAACTGGAGATTTTGGTTTCCGTCGATTCTATAACAGAATTGAAGATGATGAAGATAGACTACTTCCCAACAACATTACCTTACCATACTATGAAGTGGGAAACCTGAATGACTCTGGCTCGCTACCTTATTATGTTACTGTGAATCACAATAGAAACTGTGCTGACAGCAACAAAGATCGCATTATTGTTCGCTACAACTCAGATTTACGCAGCTTCGACAGAATTTATGTTACTCAGCATGCAGATCAGGTGAATTTTGATCAGAATCACACTTATCGAATCAGCCAAGGTCTCATAAAGGCCATTAAAGGCTTCTGGAATCTGGAAGAATTCCTAAGACAAATGAAGAATGCCAGTCCAGCAAAATTTAATTTCCAACCTCAATCCCATCTACAGGCTCAATATGCATATCAGCCAATGGAAACAAGATCTATCGTACAGCCGACCCCATACCAGTACCAGCCCTACAACACGCCTGATGATTCAACATGCCGGTGCATTTTCTTGTTGATTTGTGCTGTAATTGGATTTCTATTGCTTCTTTTTTTGGCTGCTAATTTAAAAAGATAAAGTTTCCCCATGCGCCTACTGTACGATAACCTTTTTAAACAAAGGATGGATTTTTAATTACTTTTTGTTCAATATTTTGTTGTTTAATTTTTGCTTTTTTGCAACTGCATTTTCATTATGTTTTAATATTGATAGCAAGGATTGGTGAGAAGTTATATAATATAGGTTGTGGTATATTTCTAACTTCCATGTTAAAAAAACTCATTTAATTGTATTTTTTCATATCAATAAAGTTTATCCATAAACAGTTTTATTTGGTTTTTTTGAGCAGTTGTTAATTTCAAAATCAACGAATAATACTTCTTAGGCTTTTGGAATAAGACTAATAAACAAGATGGAAAGTTGTCCTTGCTACGTTAAAATAAAAGGGATACCAAAAACAAGTTATTGATCCATCATCTTGACCAGCTTTATTAAGATTTTAAGAAACACGTCAAAGAAGCAGTTTACAAAACACCATCTACAAACCAAATTCAAACTACTGTTGCTTTGTTTTGTTAAGTTTATTTATCGTACGCTACCTAAAAATATTTCACAGATCCCTCCCAATAATTAAAAGCACAATGAAGTATTTAGTTTTCCTTTCTGTAAATAGTTTGCTTTTATTTCCAATCATGGCCCCGCCCACTAACAGTGACGCGAATAAAACCAGTTGCTGACGACTTCTCCAAACAGTCAGATATCCAGCTCACACAGACAAGGTAAAGTATACAAATTTATTTTGATTATTGCTCTGTTTTTAATTCTTTCATTGCATTTGTTTAATACAATGATAAGTTTCACCTCAGACTCTGTATTCGAATCGCATTTTGTCAATCATACATTTGCTCAGATTAAATTCCATCAAACTGTAGCTCGTGGGAAGTTTTCTGGCCGATGGGAATCAATAAAAGACCATTAAATCCTACTGGAATAAACCCCAAACACACCACATAAAGGAACATAGTAATGGTTTTATTGATAGTTCATGGACACCATTAGACTTTGTATTCTTTTCAGACATTTATTTGGATTTATTTGTATAAATTGTTTAATTTAATGTTTTTTATGTCTTTAGAACAGAATAGCCAGGAACATGATGAGAACACTAAATGACTTGTCTGGTCTAAGAAACACCAGGTTTGGTCAGCCGTATCCCAGGCATGGTCTCAGTCTGCTGTGGTGGTTTGCAGATGATTGTGTCGACAGGATCAGTCAAAATGGAAGAATGATGGCACGATACGACCCTGAAGATGGATATTTTGGCTTCCATGAGTTTCATAATGCTGAAGGTCTTCTTCCAGACACTGATCTAACATACTATGAGGTGGGCAACCTGAGCAACCATCACCACCATCTGGGCTCACTGCCTCATGACGTCTGTAGGAATTACAATCCTGACGTACCTGCAAGCAACACAGATCGCATCATTGTTTCTGTCAATTCATCCGGTGATGTCTGGTTTGATGAGGTTTATGTGACACAACATTCCGATAAAGATGGGTTCAGTAAGATGCGCACCTATCACATCAGTAAAGATCTTATACAGATCATTAAAAACTTGGGAAGGTCAGAATTCATCAGGCAAATGATATAGCAATGTCTCTAAAGAGTGTACATTTTAACTTTGATCATGATTCTGTTTTTTTGTTTCTGAATGACAATCCTGTCAATACCAATCTCAACACTATTATCTACTTTTATCCTAATCTTAAGGGAACTAGAGAAGGGTCTTCACAAACTTAGGCTTACATACATGTTTGTTGCGAGTTTAATGTATATTCCAAAAATAACAAATTTCTTTCTTCTTCTCCATCTGTTTCTCCATCGAATCATTGTGTGATGACTGTTGTCATGATGCCGACTGTTGATAAAATAAAAGCTGGGTGAAAATGAAATGGTCTGTTCTTTTACCTGTCTGTAATTCTTCTCATAATTTGTATAAAGTATAAGTGCCTTTCGGTAAAGAAAATATTTCAATTTAAGTGCTGTCTGACACTTTTTATCACCCAAACTTGTTCAGTTGTGGAGTAAGATTAACTCTTTTGAATTAAAAATTAACTTAAACAAGACATACAACCACTAATACATGAAAAAATATGTGGTGAATTTTAAATTTTTGTATTGGCTTATAACTTCGTATTGATCATAGATTTTGTTTGGTCTTACTGGTGAGATTTGTACAATAATAAGTATTAGTATAGCATAAAGAAAGTCTTTTTTCAATTAATTGGTTTCTAAAAATTCTAATAATATATAACCAATTCAAAATTTATATTTACAAACCTTAAAAGTAGTCATTAGTAACTGGAAATATCATTTAGATCCATTAGTCAAAATACGCTAAGTATTTTAGTTTCCTGTGAAACTCATATAATATTATTGTAATATTATACCCTGTTTTTGTCCTATTCATTTTCTGATTTTAAGACCATAAAACCAGATCCACAACATGGGAAACTGATACTTCCATAAATAACACAGTAAATGTATGTAGTTATGTATGAATGATTGATTTACTATGCACCCTGCAAAACTTGATTTTCTGTTCTTTTGTCTTTAAATGAAGGTGTGTCTTAAACACAAAACTCACTGTAAAGAAATATTTAAGAATTTCACGGCATTTTCAGAAAATTGCTTTCCACTGCTCTTCAGAAAAACAAAAATATCAAATTATTACAGATTGCTAGATGTGAATAACTTAACAATTGTTGGATCAGTCTTAACCAGAAGGTACAATTTAAGATTTTTGTGTTTAAGAATAGTAGTTGACTTATACCTAACCCTTAACTTTACATTTTCTAACTTGCAATTATTATTATTATACTCTGTTCACTTCTTTAATAGCTTTATCACAATTCTTATGAATGTAGCTTCTGTGCTTATTTTTGGCTCTTAAGGCAAAATGTTAAATGGTCCCTTATTCAAGTCGTTTCTGATAACAATTTTCTGCTAAATAAATTATTGTAAATGTTTATGATCCTTGATGTTTCCCCTTTTATTTTAGGTTAATGTTTATTTAAACAAAACCAACTGTTTCTGTAAGACTGTCAACAAAGGTGGCAGTGGCTCAGTGGTTCATGTAGGTTGTCTACAAACCGGAAGGTTGGTGATTCAATCCCCGGCTCCACCGGACCAAGTGTCGAGAGATGTCCTTGAGCAAGACACCTAACCCCAGCTGCTCCCGATGAGCTGGATGGTGCCTTGCATTGCTGACACTGCCGTCGGTGTTTAAATGTGTGAGTGAATGGGTTAATGTGAGGCAAACTTGTAAAGTGCTTTGGATGGCAATAAGTCTGTTGAAAGCGCTATATAAATGCACTCCATTTACCATTTTGTGTAACATTGTTTCAGAAGCGAAAAAAACAAGTTTTATAAATTCTCTTAGTTTCTATTTCAAATCTTGACTTCTTTCTCTCTCTGTATTGTGTGTGTACCCCGCTCTCCCTTACAGTTATTTTGATTAAAGTTAGGACGCAGTACAACAGCTCTTTAGCCAACAGTAGTGATTGTTTCATTACAATTAACGTTTCCATTACAGTTAGCATTCACACAAAAGGTTCACCCTTAAAAACTCACAGCGATGCAATAGAAGAACTTTTTTGATTCCACAAAGAACCATTTCTTTTTTGTGAAAAAGGTTATTAAGAAGAACCATTTAGACCAGGGGTGGGCATTCCTGGTCCTGGAGGGCCACTGTCCTGCAAAGTTTAGCTACAACCCTAATTAAACATATACCTGAATGTTATTTCCAATTATACTGAAGCCTTTTATTGGGATTTTCAGGCGTGTTTGATTAGTATTGGAGCTAAACTTTGCAGGATAGTGGCCCTCGAGGACCACAAATGCCCAACCGATTTAAACAGAAAAGGTTTTTCTATGGCAGAGGTGCCCAAACTAGGAACCCAGGGACAATGTTGGCCCACAATGACCTTTAATTTGGCCCGTCATGCCATGTGAGATAAGGAAAAAGGATAAACATTTTTGTTTTATTTGTACATTTTAAAAATGTAAATTGAAATGCAATGCAAGGAATTAAAGTATGCATAGTGATGCATAGTATGCATCACAAACTCGGATACTAGTGTGGGATGACACACAGAGGGTTGACAGAATGTATGTAGCGACTACGCCACCCTGGCACTTTGCCAGAGATAATAACTTGCACTTAGGCAACACAGGTTCATGTACAAGGAATTGGCAGAAGATGGGGGTAAAATAAGTATGAAATTTTATTAAAGATAAAAAGTATCTGATGCACACAATGAAATCACAAAAAAGAATAAATTCAGTAAAATGTAATACGGGTGACCTCCATCCTCAGCTCTTTTTGGTGAAAATATACAATGACAAAGTCCCATTTTGTTTTCATTGAGGAAAGAGAGTCATATGGGTTGGGAACATTTGGGTGAGGAAATGATGACAGAATTTTTATATTTTTTCCTTTAGATTAATATGATTCAGGTCATCAACAACATTATAAATAATGGATTTTTAAGCCTCAAAACAAAATATGCTGCTACAACATTGGTATTCTAGGCATGTAACACATATAAATGAGGAAATGCATATTTCTCAAACCTTGAACAAGTTTCATGCTATTTTACCATAAAGATAAAAGACAAACAGTAAAATAAAAATAATTGTTAGATTTAAGGGAATCAATTTTTGCAACACCAGCTACAAAAAGGAAGTTTTGACAGGTTCTATATATATTATCCTAATATTATCCTGTAGTATATAATTTATAAATACAAGCCAGTTATTTATTATAAATTTTTATGTTTGTGTTAATTTGGTGTGAGTTTATTGTTTTTAGTTACATAACAGTATTTCCCAATAATGATTAATAAAGTATTCGTTTTCCCTTTCTGTACGCCCTTAGTTTCGATTTCCAATCTTGGCTCCGCCCACTAACAGTGACGCGAATAAAACCAGTTGCTGACTTCTTCCTCAGTGTAAATACCCAGCTCACATAAACAAGGTAAAGTATGCGCAGTTTTTGTTTATTTGTTTTTCATTCCTTCTTCACTCTGTTTTATTACTTTATGGCATTTTTGTCTAAAACAAGGCAAAATATCACCTCAGAATTCGTATTATCATCGTATTTGTTGAATTATTCACACATTTCCTCAGAACAAATGTGCTGCGGTTAAAAAAGTGTTTTGCATAGCAGAGCAGCGAAAGGAAAAATTTTCAAACGTCAACAAAACGGCTCATGAATATTAATTAGTAGACGTACTGTAACAATAATGAAGTTCAATTTTACTTGATTATTAGTAGATCTTGCTCTGGTTTGAAAAAACCAAAGTGCTTTATTATGTTATATCTGGTTTTCATTCATTTCGTTTCAATATCCCTGCTAAAACCATCAAATGGTTTAGCAGTTTTTTTTTCTTATGGTAAACACCTGATGATTTCTAATGCTGTTTGCTATAAAAACCATTAGAATTAGTATTTTATATTTTCAAATTTAAGATAAAAAGACATTAATTTATATTTTCTTTGTGAAAAGCATTTCTTTCCTGTGTCTCCAAAAACAGAACGGCGGGATCATGGTGACAACACTGGAAGACTTGTCTGATCTGAGAAACACCAGGTTCGGTCAGCCGTATCCCAGGCATGGTCTCAGTCTGCTGTGGTGGTTTGCAGATGATTGTGTCGACAGGATCAGCAAAAGAGGAAGAATGATGGCACGATACGACCCTGAAGATGGATATTTTGGCTTCCATGAGTTTCATAATGCTGAAGGTCTTCTTCCAGACACTGATCTAACATACTATGAGGTGGGCAACCTGAGCAACCATCACCACCATCTGGGCTCACTGCCTCATGACGTCTGTAAGAATTACGATTCTGATGTACCTGATAGCAATACAGATCGCATCATTGTTTCCATCGATTCATCCCAGAATGGTGATATATGGTTTGATGAAGTTTATGTGACAGAGCATTCAGATGAAGATGACTTCAATGAGATGTGCACCTATCACATCAGTCAAGATCTCGTAGAAATTATTAGAGACTTGGAATGGAGAGATTTCATCAGACAAGTTGTAATCAAACCACGTCGTCGCCGCCGAAGATAATCTCTATCGACTTAACATTTGAACTTTGATCATGTCTGAATATATTCTGTTGGTTCTGGAACAACCCTCTTCTCAATATAATGAAGCTATTACACATTCCCAAAACTTTTACCTACAATAACCCAAATCTAACAATTATTTACCCCTTAAAGTGACTTGTATTATATTTACTACTACTTTACCTATTTTCCTGTTTTGACAGTCATTCCACAAATTTATTTTTCCTTTTTCATAATTTTTGCCTCTGATGGCACAGAATTGCTCCATACTGTTGCAAACTGAAGATGAAATAAAAGCTGTTTTTAAAAACATTTGTCTTTCTACTCCATATTTTGGTTATATTTTGAATATTAGCATAAATGCAGTTTGCCACATTTTATTACCAGAATTTATTTTCCTCGTATGCACAAAGATGAAATATTTGCATTCATATATAAACACAATGGCAGTTGACCATAGTACTGTACAAAAAACAACAACTTAAAAAGCCAAAGTAAGACGATACAACAAAGAGCTGTTTAAACAATAAAAACAACTATTTAGGCACTCAGTCATTATAATGTAGTGACATCCATGCTCCAAAATATTTATTTGGCTAGACATTACTTAGAATTTCCTAGCCAGATTTGTCTTATCTAAGAGATTAAAACAGTAATATGTTGTTTTCTATGGTTACTGACAGCGGAATAAAATAGTATCCAATCTTTAAAATCTTTATAATATCATATCAATTGCTATGTCATTATACTCACAAATAACTTGAAAGGTCATTAAGATGCAAAGATACATATTAACATGAAAACATGTTCATGTTCCATTAATTGTCTTCTGTGATATGTTTATTATCAATAAAACAGTAAAATCCACATGATAAATTAAGAAAAAATTGTTTTGGCATGCATGTAATGCTTCTGATCAGCCTAAGTTTCTATTCTTCAGCTTTTTAAAGGGGGTGTGTCTTACAACACATACTCTGTTTATGAGCTTCAAGAAAGGGAATACAGAACAAAAGTGTCTTAAAGTCTGTGTATGAATTTGTTGTAACTATCGAATTTACTATCAAAATAGTTGCACATCCTCTGTGCTTATGTCATTTTTGCACTCTAATTCAGGACACCAGTAAACAAATACATGGAAATAAAGCACACAAGCTAACAACAGACAGAATATTTTTGTCATTTGTGCAAATGTCTTCCCTACTTCGATGTTGCAAGACAAACTAGCAGATTGTAGTTTGTTTCCTATTACTGAGCAAAGAGCAAAATAAGTTTCTGTTTCCAACATAAGTTTCTGTTTCCAAGTTAGCACCGCCCACAAAACACAATGTCCGATCACAATCGTTTGATAACGGTACATAGCTGTTTGATATTGAAAACACAAGGTCCCTCCCGTGCACTTGTAAATATTTATTGGCAGCGTTTCAGGTACAGTGTTTTAAAGTGCATTTTCTGTTGATTTTATTGTGTTGCACCTGTTGCTGAACAATCGATTCATATGGGGTTTATTTGTATAGGCATGACAACATATCCGATGGCTTTGTATATGTCAGGAGATGTTATTCTCGTTTTACATTAGACACAGCTTTATTATTGATAATCAGCTATTGTGGCATCTGAATGGTTTGGCTGTCTCGCACAGAATAACCAAATTATCCTTCAGTTTAGAATATATTTATTCTTGGTCTTTGTTTAGGTCCAGACTGAATGTCTAATATAACAACAACATTAAGAGCACTGTAATATTTAGTCAATATGAAGTAGGCTAAATGTAGTACAATACAATAATTAATGTTTCTATCTCGAGGTCGACCTAGAACTTGTAAATGTAATTCCCAGCCTGTCCAGTTGGTGGCAAATGCGTATTTGACCCAATGAGGCAGACTGATCTGCGTGAGCGCGATAAGCACAGGTCTCTCGCGATACTTTGATGTCATAGTTACAGTTCAATCAATACACTCCAGTGTGATGGAGCGCAAAATTAATCTCCAGAACAAAATAAAACAAAAACTGCAACAACACAACTTCTGTCCGGTAAAGACACAAAATCGAATGACAATAAAGTCTGCATCAGTCTGCCTTGATGCGTTTATTACACAAAGGCGAGCAGTCATTCAATGCGAGATCAATATCAGATACAGCACAGTCACGTGTCACACAAAAAGTAATTTACGTTTAGTTCATTTGATATTTCTACACGTTTGTTGATATTTTATTAACACTTTTTTATTTATTATTATTATTATTAATAAAAATATATAATAAAATATAAAATGGCGGATAATAATTGATTACGACCCTGTCTATCAAAATGGCTTAGAATCAAAAAGTCTCACGCTTCCTACCTTGAACTAATATTATTTCTGATCAGCTAGAGTCAAGTTCAGGGCTGTCCCATCAACAGGCGCAATTTCCCAAGATTCCTATTTCAGCTATATGTCTTAGGTGGTAAAAACTCTTTAGAAACACATAAAGTAGCTTACATTTTCTGTCTTTCAAATCCTCCCCTAGACCATTTTGGTGTTGTGTGGGCGGAGCCTACCAGGTGGCAGAAAGTGATTTTTATATAATTGTTTTTATTTAACCTTTATTTACCCAGATAAAATAAGGTGAGAACAAGTTCTCATTTACAAATGTGACCTGGCCAAGAAAAGGCAGAAACACAACAAAGTTACACATAAGAGAAATGATTAAAAAAAACAAACAATCAATCAATCAAAAAAAAAAAAAACCATTCCATATACAACAAGTGTAGTGCTGAATACAATATAATTATTAAAAGTAGACATTACGTTTAATAATAATGATTATGTAAAAGAAGTCAGATCTGCAACAAAACCTGAATCATCCGGACGCCTCTTTCAATTGTTATAATAGCTTTTATGCAAAAGACAAGTTGTTTTACCATAATCCTTAAATGAAAAGCAATGTGGTGAGGTTTGTAGCCTCATACTGTACTTTTGGGTCTGTGGATCTAAATGGCAACCATAAATGTCTGTGTTTAGCTTTATACTGCATCTGTAATGACAATATTCTATAAAAAATAATCTGTAACTTATTGTCAACAGATGTTAACTGGCTTTACAGAAAGTTTTCTTGATGTGCTTCTATAGCTCTTTAAACTGTTATGCTTACCTGTTTTTTGAAGAAAAATGATCCAGTAAAATAATTTCCATTGTCTCCAAACACAGAACATGGTGAGCACCTTGTACAGATTGTCCGAGCTGAGAGATTCCAGTTTTGGGCAGCCAGATCCCAGACACGGTCTCAGATTACTGTGGTGGTTTGCAAACGAATGTGTTCAGATTGACTTCAATGGCTGTATACATGCACTGTGTGACCCTACGAAAGGAGATTTTGGTTTTCATCGATTCCGTAATGGAGACCAACTTCTTCCCTACACTAACCATCCATACTATAAGACAGGCAACCTGAACCATCCTGACCATTCACTGCCTTATTATGTCACTGAAAATTTCACAGGATATTCAGATGCCAGCAACACCGATCGCATCATTGTTTCCCTTTTAACAGATTGGAATGGACATCTCCGGTTTCATGAAATTTACGTGACTCAGCACTCAGATCAGACACATTTTGACATGAGTCGTACGTATCGCATCAGTCCCGGTCTCATGAAGGACATTCGAAACCTGACACAAGCTAAATTCCTGAGACAAATGGAGAATGACCAGAATCAAATTTATTACAATCAACAATGCACAAAGTTACAATATAATCCACCACCAACTCGACCAATACAGAATCTAACCCATGAGCAGCAAAGGTCAGGCCTATCTATTAAAGATATTTGTAAAACATTCTGCACCGTGCTAGCTGTATTTGCACTACTGATACTTTTTTGTACTTTTGTACGTTTTGCAAAGTAAAATTCTGCTTAATTTTGATACGGTCGCAATGCTTAATGCAAATGCTAAAATGCATTATGTAAATATGCATATTTAGGATAGCAATGCGTTTTGTGCAGTAAATTACAGACTGACCAAAAACAGCTAAACTCGCAAAAAACATTTCACTTACAATTGCACAGTCACCTCAGGAGTCAGGTAGTGTTTCATTCTCTTTCACAGCCATCAGTATTAAATACACTGAATGAAATTGCACAGCTCAGAGACTCTGGGTTCAGCTTGAACTTAAACTGGGTTTTTGCTCATTTTCTCATGCCTGTGTAGACGTCATCGACAGGAATATTGTACCTAAAATCAAACCTAAAACCGGAGTCTTCGCTTTTCACAAGTTTAATAACAGGATGATAAACACATTTTGCCTCTTCAGTGTCTTTCTTACTATAAGTTGGGCAACGTTGAATGCACATAGTGCAGAAGAACTACCAGGTTATATCGGATTATTCTATGTCCTGGATATCTCTGGCTTTTGAACAGGGTTTATGTGACATAAGAAAAAGCTATCGTGTCAGTCAGGGACTCCTGCAGATCATTAAGAACATGAATCAAGGGCAATACCTGCTCCTGTCAAAGTCTTCACATGAGACAACACCAGAAAACAACTCCTGGTGCATCATTCTTTAAATATGTAATTTTTATATATGTGTCCAATTACTGTAATAATAATACAGCTTGTGATTTTATACTGTATAGTCGGACATATATACACGATACATTCATGTGTGAATTAATACATTTGAAATAAATGTCAGTCCTTATTTGCCAGCCTTTTTTTGTAAGGTCATTTGTCAACATTATTTCTCTTATTGTGTGTGCATAAATAACATTTACGTTTTAATATTAAATGTTGGTTGTCCAAACGAAGTCATTAGCAAAAGTTTTGAAATATCTGTGGTAAGAAATTTACTAAAACCTCTATTTATCATGATCTTTACATATCCTAACGATTTTTGGCATAAACTTAAAATCTGTAGTTTTGACCTATACATATTGTTGACTATTGCTATACCAGTGCAACTTTTGACTGGTTTTGTGGTCCAGGGTCACATATATGTTTTATTGTTATTATTTGTTATTTTCTAATTGATTTCCTAATGTTTATCTTTATTTAAATACTAGGAATTTGATAGGCTAGAGTTGACCTGTGAGTTATTTTAATATTTCACAAACTACTTCCTTGAGAATCGGTTTCCAAGTAAAAACCACACATAAAAAACAAACCAGAAAGTGTCAGAGGATAACCTGAACATGTCTTCATCGTTTTTCTCAATGGATCAAACTGATCCTACACATTCTCTGCTTTTCATGTGTGGACAATTTTTTCATCAGGAAACAGACAGTTGGCTCAATAGGATAACATTAGAAAGAAGAATTAAAATACAAACACGTTGCTGAATAAATTATATTAAAGCAACACTATGTAGTTTTTTTACCTTTAAATAATGCCTCTAAAATTATTTCAGTGATAGAACAACTTTTAAATTTACAAATTGTACTGTTGCTGCAACCTGAGCAGCCTCCTAGCTGCTACAAGCACACTCTGAAAGTGGCGGTGGAGGGTAGGAAACACAGCCCCACCCCTCCCCCTGCCTGCAGAAGAGTGTCTGATACCAGGCACTGTTGAGCTTTTCAACCACATGGGGGAGCTGTAAGTCATTTTTACATGGAAACTACATAGTGTTCCTTTAAAACAGGTGAAAAATAAAATGTAATTTTATTACCTTTGATTGGACCTTCATCTGTTTTTTATTTTGTACATAAATTGTATCTGTCCATTTGGCATGAGTTCTCAGTTTTCTGATATAGTGTTGTGTAATGGTCACAGGACATTTAGATCAAACAAATTAAAAAACTATTTTGTTTTATTCACATTTTTATTTAAAATTATTTATTTGCATTTTTATCAACTCACAAACACCATGCAAATCCCAACACCTTGTTTGGGAAACCCATAAATAAACTGAAGAAATTGAGATAGTGTGCCATCTGATCTCATATGCCTTGTACAAGATAATCATCATTATTGTTTTATAATAAAATCACAAATTGTAAAAAAAATGCAAAACAACTTGGTTTTGTAAGTCAGTTCAACATACTATTTTAAGTTGTGGCTTTAAAAAGTTGACATAACTTATAAATTCAAGTTTAAAGTGTTTAACTTAATTTTTTTAAGTTAAAGTAACATGGAAATATGTGTTGATTTGACAAAAAAATGCTGCATATTTTTTTACAGTGATAACAAAGTAAAGACATTTACCCCCTTTCTTTTTTTACAGAAACAGATACGTTTTAATGCTTAAATAGTCTTTAAATCAAAATCATCCATATTTTTATTGCTTCATAATAAGCGTGCATAGTCTCTTTAAAATTCAGACCTGCAATTTCATTGATTGAGTTTTTTCTATTTATCACATTTTTTAACACATAAACACATCTCTAATGTTATACAGAAACAAACTTTCTTACATTTGTTTCTCTGAAATGATCAGTGGAAAAAGGGATTGGCCTTTTCAAGGGTTAGCAAGTCAAATCAGCTTACCAATACAAATCAATTCAAATTTGGCATTGTTGCACAGCACCTCTACAGACAATATTCTAATACAAAGACATACTGTAAGGGGAAAAAGTAAGAAATAATAAAAAATATATGATTTATTTTAATCAACAACACACAAGGTAACATCATTGCTCATCATCAGCTTGGCCAATACAGAATACAACCTATGATTTAAATATGATATATAAAACATTTCTTCATGGAACATGATCTTCACTTAATATCCTTCACTCTAAAAAAGTTTGGTTATTTTTAATCATAATTTTAATATTTATTATACCCCAATGTTGCATAAAAATAACCCAACATTAGTTCATTTTTAACCCAGCATGTGTTCTGTCCAATATTTACCCATTATGGTTCAAATTAACCCAGCCATTTATAGAGTGCAGTGATTTTTGGCATAGACGTTAGTCTTTTTTTTTTATTTACCCCTTCTGTTTTTCAATTTACTTTATTTAAATACTAGGAATTTGATAGAGTGGACCTGAAAGTTTGTGAATATTTTGCAAACTATTTCCTTGAAGCAAATGAGCAACTTAACTTTCTGTTTCCAAGTAAAAACATCATCACACACAAAACACGAACCAGAAAGTGTCAGGGGATAACCAGACCATGTTTTCATTCATCATTATTACACACACTCACAGAATGTTCTTAACTATTACACAATTAAATGCAATTAAAAAAAGTGGCCTTCAAACTCTTGAAAATGAGCTTTTTTCATTCTACTGACAAAATCAAAACAGAAACCAGAATTAAACAAAGCAGTCACGCGAGGGAGGGTGGTTTATTTAAAACTAGTATGACCAGATGCCTTATGGGTTTGTATATGTTAAGATCATTCGTGTTGTTCTCATCTCTCATTCAACACTATTGTTCCTCGCCTCATTTCAGTTTTTCAGGTAGACATTTATGTTCATCAGCAGTCACGTATAAACTGTTTAAATGTCATATATTTGATTTGCATTTATTTAAAAGGCTTACATTATTTATGTTATTTTTATGTTTGGCTCTTTACTGACATAAGTGTTCATCTGTGTGACCTATCTGATCTGTCTTGTACGTGGCTTTAATAAGGTAAGCAGTAGCATACAACAATATAATTTACAGTGACGTAGTAAATTTCTATGCACTACTACAATCTGTAGTATAACAAAATAAAAAATTTCCCTTGCAGCATAACTGATTCTTTTAACTGAATTACTTCTTGGACTAAAAATAATTCTTTATATATTTTACTATATATTTTTTCAAACACAGAGTTGTCGGGAATATGCCAGAGACCCTGAACAATTTGTCTGAGCTGATAAATTCCAAGTTTGGGCAGCCAGATCCCAGACACGGCCTCAGATTATTGTGGTGGTTTGCCAATAAATATGTTCACATTGACTCCAGTGGTCTACGTGCACTGCATGACCCAGCGAAAGGAGATTTTGGCTTCCATCGTTTTAAAAATCTAGAGAGAATTCTCCCTGTTAACCATGAATACTACGAGACAGGCAACCTCAGGACTT
Organism: Paramisgurnus dabryanus; assembly: GCF_030506205.2. Classification (NCBI taxonomy): domain Eukaryota; kingdom Metazoa; phylum Chordata; class Actinopteri; order Cypriniformes; family Cobitidae; genus Paramisgurnus; species Paramisgurnus dabryanus. The sequence goes on along the minus strand of NC_133340.1, from coordinate 23,627,641 downwards.
CAGGAGCACTGCCTTATTATGTTACTGAAAATTACACAGGAAATACAGATACCAGCAATACAGATCGCCTCATTGTTTCTGTATGTACACGATTTAATTTTACAGTCTGGTTAAATGATGTTTATGTGACTCAGCATTTAAAAAACAGTCTGGAGTTTGACCAGAATTGCACCTATCGCATCAGTCTAGATCTTATAAAGGACATAAAAAACCTAAGCCGAGCAGAATTCCTCAAACAAATGAGGATTGGCCAAAAATCTGTCTCAATTCAGATTGAAGTCCCTGAGGAGCAAAGATCATTCACACATACAGAGAATAACGGTGATTGTAAAATTTGCTGTGCTGTGTTGTTTGGGATTTTTCTTGTTTTGCTTTTTATTGCACTGCTGTATTTTTGTATCAGTTTTTTAGTCTCGTAGTAGACTAATCTCTCTCTCTCTCTCTCTCTCTCTCTCTCTCTCTCTCTCTCTCTCTCTTTCTCTCTCTCTCTCTCTCTTTCTCTCTCTCTCTCTCTCTCTCTCTCTCTCTCTCTCTCTCTCTCTCTCTCTCTCTCTCTCTCTCTCTCTCTCTCTCTCTCTCTCTCTCTCTCTCTCTTTCTCTCTCTCTCTCTCTCTCTCTCTCTCTCTCTCTCTCTCTCTCTCTCTCTCTCTCTCTCTCTCTCTCTCCACGTTAAAAGTTTTTCTGACTTTTAAAATTTCTTTACCCATAAAAAAATGACAGATGAGATCTCCACAAAAAAAAAATTCAGAGATCTCAACAATTAAACCGAGCTCAGATTTTATCTCATCCTTACTTTGTTTTGTTTGTTGTTTTCTGTAAAAGTAAACATTCACCTGCACAACAAATTTTCTGATAATACTACCATATACCATAGTTCAAAACTTTTTGATGAAGCTCGGTATCGATTTGTAGTGTTAAGCCTGTTGTGTTGGGTTGATTTACAAATAAAGACTGCTGCTTTGAGTGTTTCCCGTGTCACTTTATTTATCAACCACAACCATGGTAGCCGTTTCTCAATACCAAGTACGCCAAACTCGGACTTGTGTCCTTCGTAGTTCGAACTTGCAAGTTCCTCGATAAAATGGGCGGATCAAGAACACATCCGGGGATTTTATGTGAATTTGGGCTTGATGCGAACTTTGAATTGGAACAGTACTTGGGCCGCGACTGATGACGTTTCACAAGTCCACAAGAACGCAAGTACAGACAAGAACGCATATTGAGAAACGGCTAACGTGTCCCTCACTTATTCATCTAATGCCTGCCATGCAGTCATCAGGCATTACACATGTCAGTGTTGCCCTCTAGTGGTAACATGTAATATAGATTACACCACATCCTCCTTACTGAAAATAAAGTAAACCACTCTTAGCTGTAACTCAAACCATTAGTATTTCTCCATTGATTTTACTTCTAACATGTCACATAGGTCAGCTGAACTGTAATGTTCTGGGCACAACATTGTCATAACATTACTTTTCCCTTATCAAACAGCTTTTGTAAACAATAAACACTTTTTTAATGCAAAACCTAACTTCTGCCATGGTCTGTCGGGTAAATCTGTGGGCATCAAAGGCTCTCTTACATTGACTCTTTCCTGTATGCACTGTCTGCATTTAAGGACAAGTTCACTGATCTGGTTGCTTAAACCCGGCCACCACACTGCCTGACGAGCACGCTCTCTGCACTTAACCACTCCTTGGTGACCCTCGTGTATTTTATCCAAAACCGAGTTTCTCATGTTCGCAGGAATAACTAACCTTGTGCCCCTAAGTAGCAGTCCATTGTGCACACTCAGAACACCTCTCTCAGGCCAGTAATGCTTCACCGCTCCTTGCAGCTGGTTACGATCCGGCCAGCCTTCTGCGCAGTACCTCATGACTTGTGAACAAACGCTGTCAGACATCAGCTGCTCTTGCAGATCCGTCAGGTATTTACTGCTTGTAGGGAGACCCTCTAGCACGAATTCGAGGTAAATATTAGTGTCCTCCATAAGATCTGTATCAGCGCAAGTAACACTGTTTGTAAGCGGTAAGCGTGAAAGTGTGTCAGCTGTGGTGAGACTTTAGCCAGGGATGTGCTTTATTGTGTACGAGTACCTCATTAAGCGCATACGGAATCTCTGTATCCGTGGCGGAAGCGCATCCAAAGCTTGTCCTCCCAGAAGACTCACTAGTGGCTTGTGGTCTGTTTCAAGTTCAAAGTGGAGACCTAGGATAAAGTCATTAAACCTCTCACAGGCCCACGTAAGAGCCAGCGCTTCTTTCTCCACCTGTGCGTAGCGCTGCTCGGTAGGTGTTAATGATCGGGAAGCATAAGCCACTGGCAACCACACATCACCCGATTGCTGCAGCATGACCGCCCCCAGGCCAAACGAAGAGGCATCCGCGGAGATTTTCTGGGGCTTATTCGGGTTGTAGAGCTGTAACACAGGAGGAGAAGACAGTTCAAGTTTAAGGTTGTGAAACGCTTTTTGCTGGTCGTGCCCCCAGTACCATGCATTTTTGGTTGAAAGTAAATCTCTTAGTGGCTTATCCTTTTCAGAAAGGTTGGGAATAAACTTCCCCAGTTGGTTCACCAAACCAAGGAAGCTCCTCAGCTCACTCACATTGCTTGGCTCTTTCATGTCCTGAACAGCTTGGGTTTTGTCCGGATCGGGGCTCATTCCGTCCGCTGAGACGATGAATCCAAGGAATTTGACATTTCTTTTATTAAACTCACATTTTGACATGTTCAATGTAACACCAGCTTCCTCTGCTCGCTGCAGGACAGCATGCAGTCTTGCGTCGTGCTCCTCTACGGTCGACCCCCAGACCAGGATATCGTCCATGTGACAAACGACACCCTCGAGACCTGCTGTAACCTCTGTCACCATCATGTTTTGAAAATGTTCGGGTGCGCTGGAAATCCCGAATGGCAAACGATTAAAGTGGTACCTGCCAAATGGTGTAATGAAGGTGGTGAGGAGTGCCGACTCTGCAGACAGTGGTATTTGCCAAAAGCCCATGTTTGCGTCGAGTTTGGAAAAATATTGAGCACCTGTGAGCATGCCTAGTGTTTGGTCTACAGAAGGAAGTATGTATCTTTCACGACACACGGACTCATTTAAAGGTGTCATGTCCACACAGATACGCACCTGCTCTGTGTCCTTTTTGGGAGCTACTACCATGCCACAGCACCAGTCGGTCGGCTCGTCCACACGACTTATAACTCCCATTCCTTCCATTCTGTCCAGCTCCTTTTTAACTTTGCCCATGAGCGGCAGTGGCACACGCCTTGGCACTTTGAGGGAAAAGGGCTTGGCATCAGGTTTTAGTTTTATGGTGTATGGCTTACGAACTAGCCCGAGTCCTTTGCATAACTTGGGGTAGGCTTTACTCACCGTCTCCTCGTTTATAGTATCAACTCTGGCGATAAGCTTAAGTCTCACCGAGGCTGCTCTACTCAGCAGTGCCATGCGCAGGTTTTGGACTACATAGATTTTCTCTGTAGTGCTCCTCTCACCATATGCAATAGTCTCTGTGGTAGACCCCAAAACAGCTAACGCGGCCCCTCCCGGCCCGTACAGTGGTTTTTCAGCCTTGTCCAATACTTTGTCTCCGAGGTTGAAGCTCACAAATGTCTGTTCGGAAATGGCGGACACATCTGCCCCGGAATCTAGCTTGAAAGTCACATTATGTCCGCTCACATTTATGTCAGCCAGCCATGGTTCTTCTCCAGAATCCACCACGCCCAGAAAAAGTCCAGCCGCGCTGTCCGCGACCTCATTCACAGATGTACTGGACTTACAGACTCTACCGTAGTGTCCGCGTTTCCCACAGTTGTGACATTCTGCATTTTTTGCTGGGCACTGTGCTGCTGCATGCCCGGGTGCTTTGCCACACTTGAAACATGCTTTACTGTCGTGTTTGGTCTGCTGACACTTTGCGAACTTTAACTTTTTCTGTTCTTTGGTTTTATACTTATACGGCTTCGCTTTTCTAACCTGTACTGTATCCATAGCTGTTTTGCTGGCGATAACTTCTCCTCTCAGGTCAGTTTGCTGTCTCTTTATTTCCTCAGATTGTCTCGCCATTGTGATAGCTTTAGCTAGGGTAAGATCTTTGTCAAGCTGCATTCTTTCTGACAGAGACGAATCTTTAAGACCCACTACAAGCCTATCTCTCAAAAGGTCATCATGAAGAGCGCCGTACTCACAGTTTTCTGCCAATGCGTATAGGGCTGTAATGAATATGTCCACGGGTTCTGATGGCTGTTGCACTCTCTTGTTAAATTTTGCCCTCTCGTAAATCACATTCTTTCTAGGGACAAAATGCCTGTCGAAAGCTGTTTTGACTGCATTGTATTGCTGGCGCTGCACGGCTGTTAGCTCGAGCCCTCTTAGCACGTCGTCAGCCTCATCTCCCATGCAATAAACTAAAGTATTGACTTGGTTTGCTTCCGAAGAGTTATTCAGATTACTTGCCAGTCTAAAACGCTCGAACCGTCTGCTCCACCTTTCCCACTCCTGGGGCTTTGCAAAATCAAATGGCTCCGGTGGTTTAATGGTGAAGGTAGCTGCTGGAGTCGCCGCCGCCATCACCGGCGCCGCTGCGGCTGCTGGGGCTCCTCTCTCTAAGTCTTCCTCGCTCATAGTCGCTAGCCGGGCGCAAAGCTGACTACAACCTTCTCAAAGCACAGCCACTTCTGACACCATGTTGTGTTGGGTTGATTTACAAGTAAAGACTGCTGCTTTGAGTGTTTCCCGTGTCACTTTATTTATCAACCACAACCATAACGTGTCCCCATAGACAGTAAAAGAAATGGACACAGCGACCCCGTTGGATTCAACGGAGACAAGTGAAGCCAATTAGAAGCTCACACTTCCGGGGGGTCGAGCGTACTGCGCAGACTCAAACTGAGCTTGGTGACGTGGGCAACCTGTCTGAGAATTGTAAGTCTTCTAATAGCTGTGCCAAGAGAAATCTGAATCACCCACCGAATCTTGCAGAAACGGCGAGCGTGAACAGGAGTACATTTTGTATTAAGTATATTTAGTATTCTGATTAATTACTTTGTCGTTTTGCATAGTATTTATTTATTTTAAAGTTTAACGCCAGTACGCCATGTTCTACATGCGCTTCTCCTCCTGTCCATACGGTAATTTCTCTACTGTGCGACAGAGAGTCGCGTGGTTATGACGCAATCGTTAGCATAGTTTTACTAAAACTGCTTCTACTGGGCCATAACGTAAGATACAAGGTAATGGAGCCTTTTATACATTTTCGTGTTTCTTTAGAAATAATTGATGCACAAATTGAGTCTTTAAACGCCTCAGATGTAAAGTTATTCACTGTCAAAGTGACGCCAAAATGAATGGGAGTCAATGGAATACTAAGAGCAGGTGGGGGTCCGCTAGCTAATGGCCGTGCCCAAGGCTGCTTCAATAAAATATGAAACCCTGCCCCCCTGCGTGTCCCTCACTTATTCATCTAATGCCTGCCATGCAGTCCTCAGGCATTACACATGTCAGCAGGGACGTGCACAGGGGGGTTGCTCAGGTTGCCCGGGCAACTGCCCATATGCCCTTCTCGACTCAAGTTGCCCTTCCGAGGTGGAACATTTTTTTTTTACTTTTACTTCGTTTACACTATGCAGCGTTCCCTCGTTACTGTATTTTAATTAATTACGAAATTTGTATTTTATTTTTAAATTGCTATCTTGTGTTTCTGGCGCATTCGCGAATTAATGACTCGTTTGAGTCGATTCCTTACAAAGTTTTGCAAATAAACGAGTCTTTTGAATCGATTCTTTACAAAGCGAATGGGCCAAACGTTTAAATTGGTTCGCGAATCAGTTTGAATGAATTGTTCAGATCGCTGCAAAAACGGAATCGTCCGAAGCTGTTTTACTCGTAACCTATGTAGAAACACGCAGAATATAACCATTTTTGGGTGACGTGGAAATGAATTTACCAATCTTTTAACTAAAAGCAAAACTTCACACATGTACCCACGCAACCTGTTCGTCGTCAGACACAGTTAAAAGCGTGCAACCTCCAGAAGCATTGTAGCTAGGGTTGCCACCTGTCCCGGTTTTACCGGGATTGTCCTTCTTTTTACTAACCTGTCCCGGGAAAATTATTAACTCTCCCGGGACACTGAATGTCCCGGTTTTCGAAAGCTATGTGAATATATTATTTAGCGCGCGCACGGCAGAGACGGAGACCTGTGTGTGCCTCAATAAGCGCATGTAAGACAGAGAGCATCCTGATTGGCCTGTTTCTGTAAATCAACCAATCAATTGTCAGTGTGGGCGGGCTTTTATCTCTTCTACAGAACCGAATTATCTAGAAACAGAAAGCGAAAATATAAGACACATTTTACGCCAGACAACACGAAAGTGTACCCCTGTCTTAAAAGAGTTAAAAGTAATAACAATCTTGCATGCTGTACAGTTTGTAACAGTGACTTCAGCATTGCCCAGGGGGGTTAAAATGATTGTAAAATACATGTTGAGAGGTGAGTTCATCAAGTTTAATTTAATTTTTCAGGCCGGCTAGTTGCTATTTAGACCTGTTTAAATGGAAAATAAATAAAACAGTTTACATTAATAGTATAAGGAGCTTATATAAATTGTAAAAGTGATTTACATATTTTAATATAATTAACAAATAATTGGGTAACACTTTACAATAAGGTTCATTAGTTAACATTAGTTTACTGTGCACTTATAAAGCTATTTTTTAAATCTTTGTTAATGTTAATAATACATAATTTAAATCTTGTTAACATAGTTAATGCACTGTGAATTAACATGAATAAACCATGAATAGCTGTATTTTTGTTAAGTAATGTTAACAAAGATTAACAAATACAGTAACACATGTACTGCTTATGGTTAGTTCATGTTAGTTAATACATTCGTTAATGTTAACAAATAAGATTTGTAAAGTGTTGCCAATAATTGCATAGGTCTATAGAAATATTATGCTATGGGGGGGGGGGGGGGGGCTTGTGAGCAAACCAATTGGTTGGGTCATCGATATGTCCCGGTTTTTTATCAGACAAGGGTGGCAACCCTAATTGTAGCACAGATTGAAGAAAATCCATCGATGATTGACATCTGATTCGCTGTATACTGTACTGTATGATGTAAGTGATTCTCACAAAACACACGTGACATGACAACGTAAGAAAACATGAGTTTTGTCTAAAATCAGTTTTATGTAAGTGTAAACTGTCAATGTCCTCAGACCATCTGAGGAGATTTCTAACTTTATACATATGCAAAACTGTTGTCAGCTTACTTGTCTGATATTTCAGCTATAAGCTACATCAACATTGACACTAGAGTTAATTTGTTAATTTGAAATGCTTGTCTATTCTGTGTTTGTATTCTTTTTTCTGTACTGTTTGTGTATGTTGCAGTTTTACACATACTGTAGAAGTGCCCTTCATAAGTATTCTTCTGTTTGTTGTGGAGTCAAGAAATGTCTAAACATTAAAAGATGAACATGAGACAAAAGTACAGAATCTGTCACATCATTATTTTTTAATGGTCACTGAGCTGTGTCCTGATTGTTTACACATGAAAAGCATAAAATGTGTAGGATCAGTTTGATTCACGTATGTGCATTTGTGTACAACATACATAAGTCAGCATTTAATGCTGTTGTTCTTTGTTGTTAAAGCATGTATGTGTTGAAACATAAACAAAGGTTAATAAAATGTGACATTCTAAACTTCTGACATACTGATACTTATCTTACCAATTTCTGGTCTCCACAGCAAACAGAAAAATCTTGTCTTTACAGTTCTGATACTTATTGAGGGCACTGTATTGTGTGTGTGTGTGTGTGTGTGTGTGTGTGTGTGTGTGTGTGTGTGTGTGTGTGTGTGTGTGTGTGTGTGTGTGTGTGTGTGTGTGTGTGTGTGTGTGTGTGTGTGTGTGTGTGTGTGTGTTTGCGCGTGTATATCTAGATTTATTTTTTCATGAGTAACTAGTAACTCGCTACTTGAGTATTATTTTCATTGCATACTTTTTACTTCTACTTGAGTAATTATTTATTTAGTTACTTGTACTTTTACTTGAGTAAAGTTTTTGGCTACTCTTTCCACCTCTGTTAAAATCTTCATGAATCTAGGCTGAGTTTGCCACGTTTAAGCCTAAATAATCAGACAGATAGCAGCTAGCTACAGCTTGCAGACAAGCAGCCTAGGCTACAATTTTTTTGGTAGGCATTAGGCAAACATGTTTGCTGATTTTAATAAAGACCCTGTTAATCTCAATCCTTCATATAGGCCGTGTTTAAAAAAATATTTGGGGGGGGGGGGGTGCCCTTTATTTAGGTCAGAGCAACTGCCCCTAAAAATTCCTGTGCACGTCCCTGCATGTCAGTGTTGCCCTCTAGTGGTAACATGTAATATAGATTACACCACAAAGCCCACTGGTCTGGGGCGGGACTCGACCTCCAAAAATATATGCCCCGGCCAGTGACTTATCCTTGTTCTCTCTAAACCAACCTGAGTATGTCACAGGGGGAAATGTATCTTCAGTACCTAAACTAACTCTTTCTTTTCTCTCAAACAGGTATTGTTTAGAAATAGTGAAAACTTGTATCTTTTGCCTGCCTCCCTGTGACACATATTGCTTTTATTGTTTCCTAATATTTGTAAGTCGCTTTGGACAAAAGCGTCTGATATGCCTAAAAGTAAATGTGAAGCAAGGCAAAAATAATTTGGTTGTATACAAGTTTTTTTCTTTCTTTTTTGTTATAGTCTAAATAGTTGAATTACGCGGCGCCGACGTTCCACCACATGTGTTTTTACCTGATGTACATTTTTTATCTGAGCTGTACAAAAATATTTTAGTAGTCAGTTAGGCTGTTTTCCAATGTACCGCCTGCTTACTGAGCAGGAGGAAACATAATTTTCGGTTTCCAGATTATCACATCATCCACAAAACACGATAAGGAAAATGTCAGATATAGAACATGCATATTGCTTGTATACAAGGTATACAATGTGTTCATCGTTATAATAATTTAACAAACTACCAACAAAGAGGCGTATGTGCAGTTAAATGCAATATGCAATATACAGTTAAAGCTTTGATTGATGTAAAACGGAGATAGCTAACTCGCCGTTAGGCGGCTAAACTGTGTAAAGTGAATGAAATGTTTTATTTGTCTCTTTTTATCTCCGATACTACATTATTTTAGCAAATTATTTTATCTCTTTCTTCATTTAGTAACCTTAACTTAAATATATGTGCACAAAAATATATTTTATTGATTTCCGATTGATTTGACACGTCTTATGAAGAGAATATGATGTAAGGGAATTTGTGGATATTTTATCTAAAAACGGATTGGCGACTAACTGCAGTGGTAAGATCTGTAAAATGTTTATTTAGCCTATCAGTCAATAAATATCTGTTTGAAGTCTTTTATAGTGTTGAAGTCATTATTTATATATTTTACAATGTTAACTAAATACAATATGTGATGCTGATTTATTTTTTATTAAAAAATAAACTCCAGTTCTTTGAACAATAAACACTGCTTAACACATGATTTTCAGTCTGATTATTTGCATTCAGGCATATAACAACATAGAGGTTGTTATTTATATAGTTATGTACTTTAATTTAGCCTTTTTCGTCTGATTATTTGTATATAGGCATATAACAATATAGAGGTTAGGGGAACGTTCCCCTAACGTTCACACAAGGTTATGAGGAATTTCCCATAACTTAGAGGAAACGTTCTATTGACGTCAAGAAAACTTTCCTGGGAAAAATTGTTAGCTGGGTGGGCTTTGCGCATTATTTTTACTTTCGTTTTCCTGATACTGAACAAAGAAGTTACGTGAGGATGGTTTTCTTGTGAATTAGTATATAACATGCCTGATACTCTACATGTTAAGATCAGTCGTGTGGTTTCTCATGTCATCAACGTTCCAGTTTTCCGGGAAGTGCATTATTTATGTTCCTCAGCTACAAACAACAAGGACACTTAATAAACTATTTCAATATCATATCTCCACTGGATTTGCATTTATGTTATTTCGTACTGCGGCTTGATGCATGTGTGGTCTGATCTGATGTCTCGCGCTCAGCTTGAATAAGGTAAGCAATAGTGTAAGAAAATGTTATTTAAGATAAAATATAGCATTAGTATATTTTAACACATGTTTTTGTGTATCATTAAAGTTAACTATACCAAAATAAATAGAGTTGGAATAAAATTGGTAACAGTTTACAATAATGTTGTATTTCTTAACGTTATTTAGTAAAAGCATTTGCTATCATGAACTAACAATGAGCAATGTAGTTGATTAGCTTTTATTAATCTTTGGTAATGTTAGTTAATGCCAATACAATTGTTCAGATTAGGCCACAGATTAGGCTAATGTTCACAGGTATAACTTTTGATTTAAAAATGTTTCAGTAAATGCTTATTTTAACATAAACTATAGATTAATAAATTCTGTAGAAGTATTGTTCATTGTTAGTCCATGTTTGCTAATGCATGACAAATACAACCTTATAGTAAAGTTGAATTATTTGCATTGTGGGGATTTCTACAATGTAAAGAATGTAAAGAATTGTGTCATATTCCTTATGAGGTTTTTTAATGTCTTAAAAACAAAATCTATGTTCAATTCTCCCTTCTACCACGACTGATAATTTTTTGTTTGCCTCTAGGATTCTGCTGTAGGATGATGTTGAAATCTGATCATTCTTATAATAAAGGGGACTGATAAACTTCTTGGAGTAAAACTAATCCTTTAAAGTATTTCGGGGTACACAGATTTGTCAGGAACATGGTGAAAACCCTTTACAATTTGTCCCAGCTGAGAGATGCCAAGTTTGGGCAGCCAGATCCCAGACACGGCCTCAAGTTGTTGTGGTGGTTTGCCCATGATTATGTTGACATTGACTCCAACGGTCTATATACACGGCATGACCCAGCGAATGGACGTTTTGGCTTCCATCGGTTCAATAACACAGAGAGAATTCTTCCTTTAAACCATCAATACTACAAGACAGGCAACCTGACTCACCCTGACTTACTTCCTGATTATGTCACTGAATATTACACAGGATATTCAGATGGCAGCAACACGGATCGTCTCATTGTTTCTGTATGTTCAAGAAATAATGGTAAAGTCTGGTTAAATGATGTTCATGTGACTCAGCACTTGGGTCAGGTGCAGTTTGACCGGAATCGCACCTATCGGATAAGTCTCGATCTTATAAAAGACATTAAAAACTTGAGCCGAGCAGAATTCCTCAAACAAATGAACAATGAGCAGAATTCTCTCACAATAGAGATTGAACTCCCTGAAGATTCAACCAATGAGCAGCAAAGATCATACAATTCTACAGAGAAAGATTGTGAAAGATGTAGCATGCTTTTATATATTTTGCTGCTTTTTGTACTGCTGTATGTTTATTTACACAAATTTTAGATATCTGTCTGTCTGCCTGTCTGTCCACTCATCTGTACAATGATCATTATACAGTGTGAATATCTAACTTCATTATACTGTACAAAAAATGCAGCATGAACTTAAAACAATTTGGTTTTGCAAGTCTATTTGACCTACTACTTTAGGTTTTGACAGTGAATAGTTGACTTAACTTATAAAAAATAGTCAAAGTTGTTTAACTTAAATATTTAAGTTAAAATAACATAGATATATATGTCAACTGACAAAAACTGAAGGATATCTAAACAAAATAACATTAATTTACATTCATGAAACATTTTCCTCATACAGGTAATGGTAAGCTGAAGCCCCTTGACATAAATGATTTATTAAAGTAATAATAAAAATAAACTTAATATTTCTGAGATGTATAATACTTAAGTATTTTAGTTACATTTTCCCAGCATCTGTGCTTTATCAGAGTGTTTGTCTTGGGAAAAATGTTTCTTTTCTTTACTAAAAAATTTTCACAACATTCTAAAGCATAAAATCATACTGTGTATTCATTATATATTGCATATTAAAATTGATTTAATGCGTAATTACATAAAAATTGTGTACTTTTACTTTCTTGAGTAAAAGTACGAAAAAAAAATTTACTTAAGTAAAAGTAAAAAAAATTACTAGATGTTTAATGTACTTAAATATTAAATATAAACCAAAAACATGAAATTATGAAATGTAGTGGAGTAAAAATTATGATAATGTGTTTGGGAATGTATGTGTTCCAAAGAAAAACACTGATAAAATACGATTAAATGAAAATTTACTTGTATGCAGAAAGTACAAATACTTAAGTACTATACAACCTCTGAAATATTTCAAAAATTTAATAGCACATTTGCATGTTTAACTTCAAAAAGCTTTCCATCCATTGTAAGTTATTTAAGTTATACCTTTGATTGTACCTTCATCTGGTAATTTTATTTTGTTGGTACATAAATTGTATCTGTTCATTTGGCATCATCAGTATTTGGTTTTCTGATATATTGTAGTGTTGTGTAATGGTCACATGACATTTAGATTAAACAAAATAAAATAAAAACTTTTTAGTAAATGTTTAATTTACATTTTTATTTACAAAGTATTTATTTGCATTTTTTTTATAAACTCATGAACACCTTGCAATCCCAACCCCTAGTTTGGGACACGGTAAACTTATGAATTTGAGAAAGTGTGCCATCTGATCTCACATGTGTTAGATCAGTTATCCATAGCCCCAGCCCCAGACACCAGATTACGTCAGAAAATATAAATGTACTTGTTTAACAGGCTTCTGTCAGTTAAGAGTTTAATCAATCATTGCTAGAGAAGAGCACAAACAGAGGACATGAGACACAGGTTTGGATGATAAAATAGAACAGAGTTTTATTGATGGACAGCTTCAGTTGCATATGTCTCAATGTTCAAACCTCGTTCAACACTCGTCTAACCAGCATGAATTCAACATGCACTGTTATACCAAAATGCTTAATAGCAACATCCCACAAACCTTGAGCTTTCATAAACATTCTCTTTATCTATCTCTGTTTACAGAGAGACAGGACAGCTCACAAAACTTCACAAATGTGAGACAACTATAAGACTGAACAATGAAATCAATAAGACATATGAAACATATTAATATAATGAATAAATGAATAAAATATAGAAATATAATGAATAAATGAATGAATAAATGAATAAACAATATAAATAAACAATAATGTAATGATAAAAATGATATTAATGAAATGGATAATAATAAAATAATATTGAATAATCAAATAAACAATTTTATGGATAACTAATGATTATAAAATGATTATGATGATTATGTAAATAAATAATTAGGAATAAAACAAAAAAACACAATAATAAAAACATTCTGCACGTGAGGATCTAAGGTAGGATCCTTTAGTAGGGAACAAAGATGTCGTGTCCCCTTGCCACGGTTACTGTACCATTGCCAGAGGTGGACACTACTTGAGTATTTTAAGTAAATTTTCCAAGCATCTGTGCTTTATCAGAGTGTTTGTCTTGGAAAAAAAATTTACTTTACTAAAAAATGTTTACAACATTCTAAAGCATAGAATCATACTGTGTATTTCTTTTATATTGCATATTAAAATTGATTTAATACCTAATTACATAAAAATTGTGTACTTTTACTTTTCTTGAGTAAAAGTACAAAAGTACTAATATAAACCAAAAACTTGAAATCATTAAATGAAGTGGAGTAAAAATTATGATAATATGCTTTGGAATTTATGTTTTCCAAAGAAAAACACTGATAAAATACGAATACCAAAAAATTTACTTTTATGTAGAAAGTAAAAAATACTTAAGTAGTGTCCGACCATTGCTGAGATGGCCGGGTTCTTATGCTCGGCTGCTCAGTGAAAAATGAAATGCAGTTCAGCTGCCGGCGGATTTTATACTCTCCCGGCGGAGCATTGCCGGCATATGCAAATACTGCATGCCAATGTTTATTGGCTCTTAGTTACACTCGAAGCAGATTGGCCTCTCTAGCGAGCTCCCAATTCAACGGTCATCTCCATTCCCTACCTTCAGGTATTATCGGATCTGAGTCGTTATCACGTAAAAAGTAAAACTGAGACAATACATTGCATTTCACATGACTTTTATCTTTAAAATCTTTAATAGCCACATTCTTACTAAAATGACACAGTCTCACATATGAGCCATCAAACACCCAAAAACCAGGGTACAGTGGCTCAGAAAACTTGCCACTGATTTGGTGGATTAGGTACATTGTGGTGTTTGAGACATTGTAGAAGGACAGAGTTCCTGCTGCGTAATCCAGATAAACTCCAACTCTTTGGCAGACTTTTACATAAACATCAGTTTCTTTATAGTTATGACAGACGTAGCTCCTGGAAGGGCTACAGCACAAACTCCAAGACTTTTCATTATGTCCAAGACCCAAACAGCTGGAACATCCATGTCTTTCAACCCCTTTATATGCGACTGCTATGTAGATCTGTGTACCTCCCCATTCAACTTCCCAATAGCTGCATTTACTCAAACCCTGCATGCAAAGAGCCTGAGCTAAGTGTGAAAATCTCTCTGGAGTAAATTGGTAGTTGTTGTCACCATCTATCCATGTCAGCGTGCTGTTATTATCACTCAGGGTAAGATTTTTATGAACAGTTTTGGGGTCCAATGTCAGAGGTGGGAGATCTGGTGAAGTAATAGTTAGGTTAGAGATGATCAAACTGGTTAGAGAGTCAGGCTTGAAGACACATTTTGAGTATTGGTTACTTGACCATATTATCAAAACATTTCACTTTCACTACATTTTATTTACAAATATGTACTCGAATGTGCGTTTATTTTGAAAAGGTTTCAATTTTGTTTTTAGCTTTTTTGATCAATATGTCCCTGTCTCTAAGGCTTTAAAGAATTATTATATTTACTCATCATATCATCAATGGAATAAAGAAAAAAAAAACATGAAACAATTGACATAAAAATGTATGATTTCTCTATAAAATTCATTTCTGCTGTAACTGTATGTGTGTTGCATTTATTTATAAAGTTACTTACATCTTTGGAAATCTTCTCTCATTACTGGAGCTGAAGTCTGAATTAGCTGGATGTCTGTTAATATTTAAGGAATTCATAAGGTGATTACTATGACGATATATACTGTTTACCATGTCATAGTAGAAATGTGTAGACATACTATAATAGCTATATGTATCCCTGGACCACAGAACCAGTCTAACGTCGCATGGGAATATTTTACACAATTGCCAACAACAAAACATTGTATGGGTCAAAATTATAGATTTTTCTTTTATGTTATTTTTTAAATATTACCAGTGGGTGGAGTCAGACTCTGACCAGGGGTTTAGTTAAGCTTTAAAGGTGATTTTCTGCAAAATGTAGATTTTTTTGCACCCTTAGATTTCAGATTTTCAAATAGTTGTATCACGAATAGTTGTACCACTATCATAATATGTTAAATTGTAGGACCAGTTACGGTTAAGCACTACATTTGTAGACTGTTACCTGTTATGGATATCTTCATATCACGCTTGCACAGCTGTGCTACTTGAGTTTTCATGTTAGACACAGATTTTTTCATATCTTCAAAGACGGATGTATTAACTGTGATATTTGGTAGAGCCGGAAACTCTGACGATGCACAGAGTTGAGGCAATCTCTACAGAAAACAAATACACAAATAAAGCCTTAAAGTTGAAGGAACAAAGCAAATGATAAAGAAAGGACTTTCAGTTTTGTAATGTTACCTGGAGGAAGTAGATGTCATCCTCTGTCCATGAAAGCTCCGTCAGTTCATCTGCTCTGTTTTTATGCACAACAAGCTCCACCTGAAGTTGCTTCTGAATGCTGTCTGATCTCTGTATTTCTTTCTGCTCTTTTTCTTTAATCATGTTTCTGATCACAGATTGTTGTCTCCTTATGTAGTTGATCAGTTCTTCACAGGTTTCCTCGTTGTCTTTCTCCAGAGCCTGTGATGACTTCTATAAGTATACATACATAACTGATGTTCAATTTGGCATTAACTGGATTTACGCACCAAACTTATTTAAATGACCATTAAACTATATTTAGTCAATAAAAATAATGTGAAGTGTCCATATGTGCTTCATTCATTTGTTTTTCAAATGAAACAAATACTCAAATTACCCAGTAACAGAGCATTGCATAAAGCTTGAATATGCAACACGCCATATGTTTTTGCTTATATTTGTCTGCATTATCTATTCATTGTGGTTAACATGTTATATATTTTTATTACACGGCTCTCTGGAATGCTTGATTCTGATTGGTCAGTTGAGACATTTGCAGGTTCGTTCTTTTCAAATAATAACCGCTCCAAAATAATAACGCATAGCCGGACTACTTGCACGAGTAAAATCGCTCCGCGCCAATAAAGATCAATAAAGATTACTGTCTGTTTGGCGCCATCTTGTGACAAACACTCGACAACCACGACAAGACACAGACAGCTTACTGAGACTGAACTTGACAAAATAGAGCATGACAGCTACGAAGCCAACAACACACAAAAAAAAAAACAGAATGGGCATTAAAACTTCTCAAAGACTGGTTAAAGAGAAAAAAATGGAGACAGACAAGTATGAAGCAGAGGATCTTAATAAGGTATTACGATCATTTTATGCAACGGTGCAAAGTTTCGCGGAAGGATAAAAATGTTAATTTAAAACAAATATGCCAATAAAATGTTTCAAATTCATATTCATGTCCAGTTTTTTTTCTTATGTGGCAAGTAGCCGTGTAATAAGCGGGATAATGTAGAGGCAGCCGGTAGTTATTGGGAAATAAGCCCCTTCAGTGTGATACAAGACCCTCCGC
Organism: Paramisgurnus dabryanus; assembly: GCF_030506205.2. Taxonomy (NCBI): domain Eukaryota; kingdom Metazoa; phylum Chordata; class Actinopteri; order Cypriniformes; family Cobitidae; genus Paramisgurnus; species Paramisgurnus dabryanus. The sequence continues at coordinate 23,610,815 of NC_133340.1, read as the reverse complement.
TTCGCGTCGGGTCCTGCCTCTACATTATCCCGTACATATACATATGTTATTTTATTTAGACTTAAAGTGGAGAGCGTTCTGCCAACTGACTAACTATCCCGTCCCAAAATACGTATTATTGTAAATACATGTACCTGAAATACCCATCACTGCCTACACGCTTCAGTTCCTTACCAGACAACTTACCTTAAAGTCCTCTTTAGCCTTTTGGAGTGTCTTCAAGGTGTTTTCTGTTTCCTGGATCCTCTGGTTAACTTTCATTTGTATATTATTTAGCTGCTCCTATGACATAAACCAGATAATGTGTGAGTTACTACTGTAACAATTACGTCGAAATCAAATGTGTGAAGGTGTAATGTATTACTTGCTGTTTATGTCTTGCTTCATGATTCGTGGTAATATGGTGTCCATTGTGTTTCCACCTTATACAATCTACACACACACTTCTCTGATCTTCGCAGCAATAAGCATCTTTGAGTTTGTGGTGATTTGTGCAGATCTTGTCTTTAAGCTTGCCTATGACATTGATCACCCTGTGCCTATTCCCTGGGTTCAATTCATTGTGAAGTTTCAAGTGCACTTCACAGTAAGACGCGAGGCACACCATACAGGTCTTAATAGCTGTTCATCATCAGGTTCAGCCGGTTGTCTACTTGAAGAGTTAGAGCTCATCTTCCTCATTCTGTCTACCATATCAGCCAGCATCACATTTCGTCCCAACACCGGTCTTGAAGAGAACTTCTGCCTACATAAGGGACAGCTGTATACTCCTGTGTTCGCATCTGCATCCCATTTGCGCTGGATACATTTCTTGCAGAAACTGTGTCCACAGTTTATAGACACAGGATTGGTCAGAAGCTCCAAGCAGATCGGACATTTAAACTGATCCAGCTCAACAGAAACCCTCACTTCAGCCATTCTACAACACTTACTCACAGTGACTGTACAGAAATGAACTTTCGCGTTTGATTCTTTAGAATGATAGGTTGAAAGAGGTGTGGCTTTTTAGAGGATTGGCAAGTTAAGTGAGTGTTAAGAAATGTGTTAATGTATCTTTTGCGCTCTATGGCAGGCAGGGTGGACAGATAGTTACTCAACATGTTTAATCTGAGTGAGTTCTTAAGTTATTTACGCCTGCCGGGTGTGTACGAACGTTGCTTTGTTTCGCTATTTTGTATGGAAGTCTATGAGAAGTCTAGTTTGTTTTCCCCCAAAAAAGGGGCGGTGACGAAATTTACAGTCAAGTTCCCGGATGTGCCAGTTGTCCGTATTGTTGTAATGTTGGGAATTTGGTGGTGATTGGATCTTATGGACCCAGGAGCTGCAACTCATGAGTGATTCACAGGTCATTTTGTCTGAACTTCACAAAACTGGGAGTACAGCATTATTTACAGACAGATGTCCACAGGTAGGTGTTGCTGGCATAGTGGGGGAGGGGCAGCCCCTTTTGTTGAGGCTCTGTTAGTGGGGGAGGGGCAGCAGAGTGCTGAGTGCAAGCAGATCTCTCATTGAGATAGTGTCCTTTTTCTAGTGATGGTCAACCCAGATCTTTTTAACTCTTTCCCCACCATTGACGACTCGAGTTATCTCGTCAATCTGCAATACAGCTCAATCTACAATCTTCCGCAACTTAAAAAAAACGGAAGTATTGCCCTAGGGCAAACAGCTGTATGTCCGTGTATGTTTTAAAGATCGCTCTGCATCTGATCTCTATCAAAAGTGCTTCACAAAAATAGAATTATCTCTGCTTTTTGCTAAAAATTTGGTGTTTTTGATGAAACCTACATATATTTGAGAGGTGATAAAAACAGAACACATGAAGGTAGGTTGAAACAGATTTTTTGTTTGAAGGCAGAGGGTCTGTTCTTTTATTTCATATATTTTATGTTTATATATTTGAAAAGGAGCATTTTCTGGAAGGCATTAAACTTTTGTGAAAATCATGAAAAATGCTGGTGGCGAAAGAGTTAAGGATTCAGGTTATTCTGAGTCACTCACTAAACTGATCTGTTTTGTGCGAGTCACTTGAGTCAGTCAACAATGATTTGCCTCGAGGCTTTGTTTAATAACCGATGGAGTTCTGTGTTTCCCCATGTAAGATTATTACTGATGCACAACCCTTTATCGCGCGTGAGGCAAGAGGTCGCTTGTTCTGCGTGTCTCTTCAGTAAATAAGTTTCGCGGTTTAACATACTACACGTGTGACACTAGTGGATTTAACATATAAGCAGGTGAACATAATCTCCAGAGCTGCTCTAAGAGTTTATTTCACGAGTTTATTTTGATAAAAGCGCAGACTCTAGAAATCAGTCTTTTATTCTATATGGTTAAGTGCCAAAATAAAAGTCTGTCTGTAACTTAAATAACTGAAGGAAAAAACACTAATATTTAATAAAGTAAACTATTAAAATCTAGTGTTCTGTAGTATTAGCATATTACTACTAAATTTAACAGTTAAAAAAATTAAGCATACTTAACAAATTTAAATATATTTTAAATAGGTAATTATATATGCATTTATTATAATAATATTTCAGTGAATAATTTTAAATATATAATGTCAATTAAATACTTTTATAATATAAAATATACTTTAACATTTAACCTCCTAAGACCTGGATCTCCACATGTGTGGACGTCAATTTTGTTTGTTGTTTGCACCATAATACTTAATTCGGTGTAACTGGAACCTGTTATACACAAACATGGCTAATTACACTGCTTCATGTTCAAAGATAAACATTTGATTATGTTTATTGGTTTTTTAAATAAATAAACTACACTTTTATTATGCCACCATATTATTTAATTTGGACAATAACCTAAGCAGAATTTATGAAAAAAAAAACTGATTTCATATGATCATAAGATATTCAACTATATATTATATTGAACATTGTTTTATACATGGGCTACAACTTTTTGACATGTGCTACAAAATGTTAAACCTTTGTAGTAGATTTCTACAGAAAAAAATATTAACTGAAAATAAAACGACATCATTTTCATTATTATTTGTTTTGGCTGTTTAAAATAATGTAAACAGAGACATGGCTAAAAAGGCTTTGCAGTACAATACATAGGAAAGGTAATCACTCATCATGTGGCTAGAAAGTGTTAAATTCAGGGCATCATATGACATGACACTATAAAAACAAAGACAATATTACACAAACAATATGTAGACAGTCATCACCCATCACCATTAGTGGTATAATTAATATGATATAGGAACGCTTTCACATATTGAAACCAAACTTTGTACATGAACTTGGGTCTCCAATGTGAGGATGCACAACATAAAAAACTACATCTGCGGCACTAGAGCAAGCACACTTTCACAGTTCCTCCAAAAATGCATTTTCTAGTTTATTGTTACACTTAACATTGACTTCTGTTGCTATATGAGTGAAACCACTGTACACTCACTGTACAAACTGAGACATTTCAAATGATATCAAACTGGACCAGATTTAGATTCTTTGTCCATGTAGAATGTAGCATTTCATATACAGTTTATAAGTGAGATTTAAGGTGCTCTGAGCTGAGAGAATGAGGAGAGGGGGAGAAGAAACAGATGTGAGTAATCTTGGTGAGGTGTGTCTCTTCTGTCTCCGCACTTTGTCTTGGAGGTAGATGTAAACACTTTGTGAAAGATTTTAGAGATGTTGATTCTCACAGGAATTCAATGTTTTTTTAGAAAAAGGGTCCCTCTGAATTCAGCCATTTGGTGTCAGTCTTACAATATAAACATAGAGGGGTGGTTTCCCGGACAGGGATTAGCCAAGACTAGGTCTTAGTTTAATTAGAAAAGAAACTAGTTTTGACGAACATGCCTTACTAAAAACATTAATTGTGTGCATTTTGAGGCAGAACATAGGGCACTGATGTATTTTAAGAAATGTCAGTGCAAGTTGTTTTCAGTTTGGACAGCTCTTTTATTTTAGTCTAGAACTAGTCTAATGCCTGTCTGGGAAACTGACCCAGAAACTGCATAATTAAAATTTTCTGCAACACCACATACTGCTTGAAAATCATCTCAGAATGAGACATCAAGAAGCTGAGTGATGAAATGGAATACATTTTTCAATTTTAAGTTTTAAAACAGTGACTACACTGAAGTTACAGTTGTGTTATTTCGTAGTTTTGATGAGTTCACTACTGTGGAAAATACAGATATTAATAAAAACAAGTAAGTGCCATAAACTTTTAAATAGCAGTCTTTTCTCTGAAGAAAGGTATCTCCCAAGCATAACCTGAGCTCAGTTGAATGATATTTAACTTGTGACTAATATAACACTAATTTACTTTCTATGATATTGCCGAACATGAAATTGAGAAAGCCCTGAGCATTTCACTTCACTAGGGTCTTTAATGCCTTTTAGAATGGGCTGATGAGACACATTCTCATTAAAATGACACAGTTTCACATATGAGCCATCAAAGACCCAAAAACAAGGGTAAAGTGGCTCAGAAAACTTGTCCTTGATTTGGTGGATCAGGTGCATTGTGTCAGAGACATTGTAGAAGGACAGAATTCCTTCACTGTAATCCAGATAAACTCCAATTCTTGAGTAGACTTTTTCAAGAATATCAATTTCTTTGCTATCATGATAGAAGTAGCTATTGGAATGGTTACAGAACAAACCCCAAGACTTTTTATCACACCCAAGAGCCACACAACATACCCCCCTACTAATCTCTTTATATGTGACTGCTATAGAGACCTGTGGACCTCCCCATTCAACTTCCCAGTAGCTGCATGTAGTCAAACCCTGAATGCACAGTGCCATAGCTGCGGTTTCAAACCTATCTGGATGATCTGGGTAGTTGTGCCAATCATCACTCCATATCAGCATGCTGTTATTATGGGTCAGATTCTTATGAACAGTGTTGGGGTCCAGTGTCAGCGGTTGGAAATCTGGTATAAAAATTTAAATTAAAGTTTATCAGGTATTTTAATTATCTTGATTGTTGAATTAGCTCAGTATTACTGTTACTTAAAACTTGCTCAGTGTCTATAGTACATTTCATTCCATAACTAAAGTCTTGTATGTGCATTTATTTTGCAAACGTTTGCCTGTGACAGTCGTTTTCCACTTCTGTGAATATGTCAATGTCCCTAAGATGTTACAGAGTTATTGTATATTCAATGGAACATATATAGGCCAAGAAATGTAACATGTGATTTTTCAGGCAATGTATGTCTATTGGTACATAAAATTTCTACATTTGGATCCAGTTGAGTTAACATGAAACAGGCAAAGCACCTTTCAACTATAACCAAAAGAATATATTTGTAAAACTTTGACACAATTGACAAAAAACAAATGAGTGTGATTTATTCCTTAAAACTTGTGTATGTCCATGTAAAGGCGTACTGTATGTGCTTTGTTTATATTTGTAAAGTCACTTACATCTTAAGAAATCTTCTCTAATTACTGGAGTAGAAGTCTGGATTAGCTGGATGTCTGTTAATATTAAAAAGTCATACATAAGGTGACTACTGTATTTGATGATATAATGTATACCATGTAATAGTAGAAATTTCTTAACAACAGATTTTTTATTCTTATGAACATGATAAAACTGTGAAATTAAAAAAATCCTTACAGAAAATTATGAAGTGTCAGATTCTGGCTTGGTATAGACTGTTACCTGTTTTTAATAACTGCATTTCATGGTTGCATAGCTGCTCTGTTTGTGTTTTCATGTTGGATACAGATTTTTTCAAATCTTCAAAGATAGATGTGTTGACTGTGATTTTAAATAGAGACTCAGAGACTGGTGCTTCACATAGAAGTGCCATTCTCTGACAAAAACAAATACACAAAGCTTTAAAGTTGATGAAACAAAGACAATGACAAAGGACTCATAACTGAAGACTTTTAGTTTTGTGGTATACCTGAAGGAAGTAGCTGTCATCCTCTGTGCATGAAAGCTGGTTCAGTTCATCTGCTCTGTTTTTCAACACAGCAAGCTCCATCTGAAGTTGCTTCTGAATGTTGTCGGATCTCTGTATATCTTTCTGCTTCCTTAATTTAATCATGTATGTCATCATAAACTGTTGTTTCCTAATGTAGCTGATCAGATCTTCAAATGTTTTCTCACTGTCTTTCTCTAGTACCTTTGTTGATCTCTGTAAAATCATACATAATTGATTTTCATGATTTGATTTCCAAAATACCCTCTTTTCCTCCTCCCTAAATTCAAAGTGCACGAGTGCACTTTTATTTCAGCAAAAATCCACAAATCCAATATTTTTTTGTAATGTTTAAGTCTGTGAAATACTGAATCAAAACAATTGAAACCATTAAAGCTTAGGTTAAGTTACTAAGTTACCAGCCAACTATTGAGTATTAGTAACTTTATTTTCAACAATTTCTGCATTTGGCACTTAGTCAGAGTTAATTTTGTACCATGGGGATTTACCCATGCAAATTTAAAAGCCATTTTTACAGTAACAACATTGTACAAGCATAGTCTACAAAAATTTTTTTACCTTAAAGTCCTCTTCAATTATCTGTAGTCCCTTAAGAACATTTTCTGTTCTCTGGATAATCTGGTTAACTTTTATTTGTGAAAGTTTTAGCTGCATCTGTGACATCAACCATTTAACATATGAGTTACAAAACACTCTCACTAAAGTTAATAAAACGATAAGCTCAAATGAGGAGGCATAAAACCACCTTAACTGCTATAGCACACCACTGCTTCACTAAGCATATTGCTTTAATAAAGCAGTTTTTCCCTGGCATTTAGTTTCATAAGTTTTTAAAATAAAACGAAGGATATTGATAAAAATATTATTCCTCCACCATGAAAATGTAGGAAATTCTAATATATTACTTGTTGATGATATCTTGCTTCACAAATTAAGGTAACATGGTGTCTTCTGTGGTTATTTGTAAAACACTCCATACACACACTTCTCTGATCTTCAAAGCAATACATATCCTTGAGTTTGTGGTGATAGATGCAGATCTTGTCTTCAAGCTTGCCTGTGGCATTAATGACTCTGTGCTTATTTCCCGGGTTCAGCTCATTGTGAAGGTTTAAATGCACTTCACAGTATGATGCAAGACACACCAGGCAGGTCTTGATAGCTTTACATTTTTCCCCTGTACAAATGTAACATTGTTCGTCATCAGGTCCAGCCAGCTGTCTGCCAGCAGCGTGAAGGTTCATCATCTTCATTTTGTTCACCATCTCAGCCAGCACAATGTTTTGGCCTAGCACCGGTCTTGAAGAGAACTTCTGCCTACATAAAGGACAGCTGTAATCTCCTGTATATGCATCTGTATCCCATTTGCGCTGGATACAGCTTGTGCAGAAACTGTGTCCACAGGTTATAGACACAGGATTGGTCAGAAGCTCCAAGCAGATTGGACATTTAAACTGATCCAGCTCAACAGAGACCCTCACTTCAGCCATTCTACAACACTCACTCACAATGACTGTACAGAAATGAACTTTCTTACATTTGTTTCTCTGCAATGATTAGTGGAAAAAAGGATTGGCTTCTCTTAGGGTTAACAAGTCAAATGAGCTAACCAATTCAAATCAATTCAAATTTGGCATTGTTGCACAGCACCTCTACAGAACATATTTTAGTACAAATACAGACATAGGGGAAAAGTAAGAAATAATAAAAAAGAAATGTAAAACAGGAAATATAGAAAACAGCTTATAGAATACACAGCACAATCATTTTATTTTTGTAGCTGTGTTAAACTTTTAAGAGGACAATAAAATAAATCTAGTGTGAGCTTTAGCTACAAAAAATATTCAATTCAATTTTATTTATATACGCTTTTCACAAATGTTTAATTGTTTCAAAGCAGCTTTACCTTAATAGATGCAGGAAAAAACACAGAAAAATCATAAAACATAAGCAACAGAATACAGCGGGTAAGACTAACCATACTAGCGTGTGTAGTAATAATGTAACGCATGTAAGAGGAGGCTAGGTACGATTACATACAATTTATGCAATTTTATGGAAATTAAAACATATTAGGTCATATATATATATATATATATATGTAAGGTAGGCACCACCCACTGGTCCAATGGCAGTCTCCAGAGGCGTGGCGAAGGATTCTGGCGCGTTTCAGTCTTTCCTATTACATTGGATAATAAGATATGGATTTATGCATTTCTTCTTTTAGTTTATTAATCTCTAATCTGACTCCAATTAAATAAGACATAATTAATATTTATGTAGATTGTTATTTACTAATAGTATAATTTGAATGTAATTTATTCTGATAAAGCTCTGGTGTTACACTCGTTCATTCGGTTCTCACAGTCGCACATGATCCTAGTACGGGCCTCATAATTAATATACTGGTCAACGGTCATAAGCGAATCAGTGTTGGTCGCTGCCAGAGGTTGGACTATACGCTTAAGCGGCCGCTCTCTGCGTGCTCAACTTTAAACATACTTTATTTAGTCCCCTTAGAGGTGACACTTAATTATTACAATAATTATTTCTAGTCAAAGTAAATTAATAGTATAATATTGAAATAAACAGAGGTTGAGGCTGACCCTATTTAGAGTAATCAGAAATGTTACTCTAAACGGAAACACAGCCTCCACGCTTCTAAGTACATTTAAACTAACGCCAATTGCTAGTCGTATCTCTCAAATCCTCAGCTGATGTATTATTCACTATCTAACTGGGATTGGGCCGATCCTAGCCTGATTTCAGTCCTTACGGTATACCGTAACGATACAACGATATTACTTGCAGTGTCAACATTTACCGAGCAACACAGAATAAAATCAAACATAACAATTTATTAACCAGGTAGGGAAATCACAATTCAAAGCCAATTCACAGTTTAATTAAAACATAACACAAATACAAACCAATAGTATTTACATTAAACAGGAAATATAAAACCTTTCATACCTGGTAAAAGACAACACACAGTAGTTGTGCGGGATATCTGTTTACAGATTCCCTGAAATGTTTGTCAGCTCTCCTTATATACCCAGATAGAATAAACATTATGTAAACATTATTTATCAATGGCAGTTTGCAGTGATTGGTTCTTACAGATGGGAGGCACCTCGTCCTGGATACATTTGTAGTGGGGTGTACGCCCCTTGGGTAGAGTTAAGTTTTCTTAACTCTATTAAACCTTTTTACTATTTGTTTTATTGATGTGAGAATGAGACCTGTGTACCAGTCGCGATAAAACCTTTGTAATGAAATGAAACATGAATATTTTCCACTGTTATTTACATTTGATATGACCTTTCTTACACATAATCATTTGGTGTGCTGTAGAATGTCCTGTGTTGAAGAGGTAACAAGGAAAGGAAGGGTAGAGGGGTCAGACATTTGTCTGCAGGTCTATCATTTGTATGGAGATGTGGTGTTTGAAAATCAAGTGTAACTCTCCAGGGAGTCTCCTGTATTCGAGATAAAGTTCTGGTTCCCGGGAGGGGTGTTTTGGGGGTCTTGGTCCCCTGCCGTGAGTCCTGGAGGAAACTTGTTGTGTTGCAAAAAGTTCTCTTTTGATGTCCTTGCTGCCTCGGGCACCTACAAGGGCACACACATTGCACTCTTGGGCATCCATGCTGTGTTCCCAGGAAGGGCTGACCTTTTGGTCAGGATCAATCAAAATTCTTACAATATATATATATATATATATATATATATATATATATATTTACACACACACACACACACACACACACACACACACACACACACACACACACACACACACACACACACACACACACACACACACACACACACACACTCACTTAAAGGATTATTAGGAACACCATACTAATACTGTGTTTGACCCCCTTTCGCACCTTAATTCTATGTGGCATTGATTCAACAAGGTGCTGAAAGCATTCTTTAGAAATGTTGGCCCATTTTGATAGGATAGCATCTTGCAGTTGATGGAAATTTATGGGATGAACATCCAGGGCACGAAGCTCCCGTTCCACCACATCCCAAAGAGGCTCTATTGAGTTGAGATCTGGTGACTGTGGGGGCCATTTTAGTACAGTGAACTCATTGTCATGTTCAAGAAACCAATTTGAAATGATTCGAGCTTTGTGACATGGTGCATTATCCTGCTGGAAGTAGCCATCAGAGGATGAGTACATGGTGGTCATAAAGGGATGGACATGGTCAGAAACAATGCTCAGGTAGGCTGTGGCATTTAAACGATGCCCAATTGGCACTAAGGGGCCTAAAGTGTGCCAAGAAAACATCCCCCACACCATTACACCACCACCACCAGCCTGCACAGTGGTAACAAGGCATGACGGATCCATGTTCTCATTCTGTTTACGCCAAATTCTGACTCTACCATCTGAATGTCTCAACAGAAATCGAGACTCATCAGCCCAGGCAACATTTTTCAAGTCTTCAACTGTCCAATTTTGGTGAGCTCGTGCAAATTCTAGCCTCTTTTTCTTATTTGTATTGGAGATAAGTGGTACCCGGTGGGGTCTTCTGCTGTTGTAGCCCATTCACCTCAAGGTTGTGCGTGTTGTGGCTTCACAAATGCTTTGCTGCATACCTCGGTTATAATGAGTGGTTATTACAGTCAAAGTTGCTCATCTATCAGCTTGAATCAGTCGGCCCATTCTCCTCTGACCTCTAGCATCAACAAGGCATTTTCGCCCACAGAACTGCCGCATACTGGATGTTTTTTCCCTTTTCACACCATTCTTTGTAAACCCTAGAAATGGTTGTGCGTGAAAATGCCAGTAACTGAGCAGATTGTGAAATTTGATGAAGATTGTGCCGTCTGGCACCAACAACCATGCCACGCTCAAAATGGGTT